>NW_015386869.1:1483765-1500851 GCF_001527695.2 Protobothrops mucrosquamatus
GTTCTAGCAATTATGCAGACACATCATTATTCTAATAATTGTTCAATTTACTACATTAATGTGACATTTCATTTAACAACCATGTCACTTGGTGCTAAGTGAGGGCTACTTGTACTTCAAAATTACTGGCTTTTTGATTATGTGCCATCAAATTGCTGTTGATTCTTAGCAACCACACAGATTTTTGCCTTTAGTTAATCCATTATTTGGTCCTTATTTAATTGTTCTACTTATGAGAAATACTTTTCTAGGTGTGAAGATTCAGAGTAAGATATTTAAGAGATGTGTTCAATATTTACAAAAGGTGATGGAATATTCTTTGTACTTTGAATTCATATGATGCTGGCATCAATATGTTGTAATAGCTATACTAAAGACTGAGATGAAATGTATATATCACCCAACCCAAATGGCCTGGGCACAATACAGATAGCGCTCGACTTACAACCAAAGATACAACAGCCCCCCCTCCCAAAGGTACTTACAACCCGATTCAAAATTCTGACTGTCTCTCCCCCCCTCCCGGTCATTTTGGACACTTGACAATTAGCCCGCCTTTGCAGCTTTTTGCAGCATCCCAGTCATATGATCAGTTTGCAACATTTTTTGCTGTTAACTGGTGTTTACTTCAAGTTTCCAACAAAATAACAGCCATTTGCTTAAAGACCATGCAAAAAAGGTCACAAAATCAGACACGATCATGTGATGACCTACTTAAGTAGTATAACTTGTGACCATAATTCCTTGCTCAATTAATCATATGTCGAGGACCACCTGTATTATTACAAATCAGCAGTAAATGAATTCTAGAAGATCTAACTAAGATTTCAAGTCTATTTCTAAGCTATAATCAGGCTTTCTGCCTAAACTCCAACTCTTTGTCTTCCAAAAAAAGGTTCCCTTCTTGCTGAAAAAAAAAATCCAGAATTTTATGCTGCACATTTCACCACAATTATGTCCAGAAAAGGGAGCACTTTGGTTTCACAAAGCAATTTGGCAATCCACTGTAAATTGTTTCAATACAGAAATGATACCGCACCTCTAAGAGGTACCACTTACTACCAATGCTATCCTACTGTAGGCCATCCACAATTTTGAAACATATTTAAGGGATAGTTGTGGTATATTCCAGTAATTTATCCTTCAAGTAATCAGCCGTACTATTAAAACTAGGCAGGATAGGTATCCTTTATTGGCCAAAATTGATTCAAGTCCTTACCTGCCATAGACAAAGGGTTGTATGGCACCTGTGCAAGATTTTCATTTAATATTTTCAGTATAACCACATACTTTATACACAAGTATAATGTTTACAATTGATCTAATTTTTCCAAAGGTTATAATTGTTTTGTTATGCAAGTTGCTAAAATATAATTTGAAAATATGCACCATACATATCCATATCCAGAAATAAAATATAATGGTAATAAATTATACTATAACAAAACAAAAAAATCATCCATTAAAAACATAAGGGTAATAATTAACAGTGGTGAAAGACAGTAGAAAATGTTGTTTTAAAAAAGATGCCGGAAACACATTAGCATTGGTACATCATTCTATAGATCTATCATTTTATTTGTACACCTGTATTTTTTGTTGCAATGATCTTTAATTTAACATAATTGTCATGGTTCCAATAGATGAAACTCTTCAAAAGAACTTCGAGGCATTGTTTACCGTAAAGAATCTTTTATTCGAGAAACAAAGTATCGGCGCTACATAGTTGAAACCAGAAACTAAATTCCCCTCCCCTGGATACAAAGTAACAAAGCACAATTCCCTCCTCCAATAAACAGTCATAAATCACATTCCCCAATTAGCGGGCTTTCTCCCCAGCTCTCTAGCCCACCAAAACACTAACAGCTCTGGGCCCAATGTCCTTGGGTTCCCACGATTAAGTTGTTATTGTTATGACTAGCTGGACTCTCATCCCTATTCCCCCTCCCAGCAGCAACTAATTCTAAAAGCAATAGAGAAAATGGCTGCATTTCCATCTATTGTCAAAGCAAGAACATCCGATGTTAGCAGCATTGACAATAATTGTAGTAGGTATACATACATGCATGCTAGGAGGGATCATTCCTATTTTTCCCACAATCCTACATTATTGCCTTATATAGCTGAATAGTTTAGTTTGACAAGACTGCATTCTCTGCACTTATTAATGCAGTCAGGCTACAATTGTCTAAAATCATTTGGATTGAAAAACAAATCTCCTTGATGCATTTATATTATGTATGATTTGTATGACGCCCATATGCTATTACTGTTAGAAATCCAGTGACAGAATAATATATGCTAGGGGTAGAAGAACACCATAGAATTTTATAAGTTAACAACTAATCCAGTTCCACATATTTTTTGTATCAGCTATAATACCAGTATACTTTGTTATCTCGTGCAACTTTCCAAGAAAATACTTATAAAGAGTAATTTATAAGGTGCAGGGCAGCTTCCCAGAATCTACTAGACTGCATCTTTAGTCCAAAAAAATAGTCTTTTCAAAGCCAAAGCTTCCATGTTATCTATATTTAATATTTATATTATTATTTAAAGATTAACAAGTTTGCATAACTCAAAAATGACTACAGAAACATTTGAAATTATTAATCTTGAAACATACAACCACTAGAAAAGTGTTTCAAAGTGTTTTAATTACAAATGGATGCTTCTGCCCAAGTTTCAATAATCTATAACACGGAATGACATCCACAATAGAAGCTATTTCGTTTTTATATGCCATTTCTCAAAGACATTCTACCATAAACATTTGAATGCTTGTCTTAAATGCAGAATGACATCAAAATAGTATGATGGAGGAAAGCAAAGTATTTCAACGAGGTGAGTACATTCTATGATGTAGACAGCCTGATGTACTTTTCTTCTCGGCCTTGCATTTCCACTCCCCATTTTTCTTCTCTGTACCATCATTCACAAATAATGAGGTTCAAAAGCTAATTTAGCTACGGAACTATAAATAAGCTTTAGAAAAGTGCATGTTCTCCTAAACTAAAATATAATTAACACATACTGCTGCAACACAAAGGAACTGGGATAGTACCATTCTACTCCTTTAACATTTAAATGGTTTCAGGCACAACTGTTTGTGTCTCTCAGTATGAATCTGCTTGGACATTAAATGACCTTTAAAGCGGTCTTTGTCAGGCACATAAAAGAAGGCACGTTCTGGGTCACTCCAAAAATACAGAGCAAACACCCTTGGGAGCAGTGGCAAGCCACCACTCTTTTCCACCTCTGAAGACTGATCAAATGTCTTCTTTTACTGAAAATCATACTTTGTTTTTATTGTTAGCTAACTTCTTTTTGCTTTGTGGAAAGGTGAAATACAAACTGAAATAACATAATGTTGACCAAATGAATTGTAATAAGACAAAGCACATTCAGAACATAAAAGCTACAACAATTTGAGACTAATCTGTTGTTACAGCAAATAAACAATGTACAGTATGTTGTATAATACAACATTGTTATTTAGAAAACCTGGAAGCACTCCCCTTATTCAAGCAAATATACAATACTTAAACAGGAAAGTTTTGCTCATTTCCATTCTCCTTCCAAGATCAGGCTGGTTCTTACAGAACTATGGATACCTGTGTAAAAGAGTGAGATTGAAATCAGCCCAAACTAGCATTTATTATGCTTGAATAGCAACAACAAAAACGATATCAGAGAAATTAAACAAAAAATAGTACCTTACATTCAGATCAGCTTCATCTCATGTCTGTGACTGTGAAACAGGTGGAATCATTGTCTGTGAAATTTCAAATATCTCCACAATATTCTATGTGAAAATAAAAAATTAATGTCTTTAATTCATAGTATTATAGATAAAAATGTGCATTAATAAACATATCTACCTTTTCAACCACCGTTAGTTAAAATATTAAGCTGTTAAATGCAAAGTTATGTATATTACACGTTAACAGAACTTCTGACTAGCATTTATTTTTATCATACTTTTACAATGTAAATTCTGGTAAAGTGCTGCAATTTTTTTTTAAGATGGGAGACTGTACAAAATTCATGAATGAAATACATTACTACTTTAACCAACAGTCAGTCCATCTTACTGTGATACACAAGTTGAATAATATAGATGCGCTAATCCTAGTTACAGCATTTTAGGCACAGAAACGCAATTCAGGGATATTTAAAATAACTTCAGGAAATAAAATATTTAATTATACCTTCCACTCTTGATAGCTCATTGATATGACTGCTTGCTTTCGTGCGTGAGTATCCTCATAACTTTCTACTTCTTCTGGACGTAAAGGTTCTAATAAAATATTGTATTTTGGGGACACACAGTTATATTTAAAAAACAAAAATGCCATTTCACTAAAACAATATAAATTCAAGTATATATCAAATTAAAAGACATAAAGACATTTATTTAAAACAATTCCTAGTATTAAATATTCCAACGTTACCTATTATAGGAAGCTTATCTTGATCCAGTTTTATTCTTGCAAGTCCATCCTAGAAAAAAAAAAAGTTCAATTTACTTCTAAGATAGCAAACCTTTCAAAAACAAGTTATGAAATCTGAAATACATTTACCGAGCTGAATTCAAGTGATAAGAATGGTAAACAAATTTAGCCACCTATTATTTGTTTGGTTTTGATTAAGTGGATTGTATGATTACAGCCATTTATAGCATATGAAATAAACCATGATTGTTATGATTATCCCAGTCATTCAGGAATTAATTTTCCAGTTTTAATCTTTTAAACAGTAGATAGATATAAGACTTAAAACCAACTTATTTCCATTATGAAAAAACAATCAGATTTTTTTAACAAAAACAAAGCATGATCCATATTTCAAGTGCCTAAATATATTAAATTCTTATAATTATCAAGCTTGTTTCAAAATCAATTTATTACAACTGTCAAAAGGACAAAAATCTAGTATATAAAAGAGGGAGGGGTTAGTAAATTATAAACACACATCAAACTTTGCATTACATAAGTGATGAAATAAGAATTAGTCAATAGCAGCCCTTCAACATGGATGGTTCAGATCCTGTGCTTATATTTGTGGCACAATACATTTTGCTTACAATTAAGGGAGAAAATTGTTTCTCCTTACCCTTATTAAGAATGAGACATGAAACATGTTTTCCACAGTTCGTGCAAAAGAATTTGGGTCTGTCACAAACTCAAGGAAAGATATTGGTGTATCAGCTATAATGTAAAAATAACATAGTTTTGATATTGATAAGTTCATTTAGCTATTCAGTCTATTTCTAGTTTACTTTCTATGTTCAATATCATTTAGCTATCATTCATATATGAATGGAAAAAATCCTAAGCCCACATTTAATATTTTCACTATTCAATTTTTTTATTTAAAGACATTTAATTATGGTTTGCAGCAGAATGAGAAATGTAAACTAAATTTTCTTAACAAATCTTATATGCCATCTGAATGATTCTTCCTAGAGCAAAGTATTATCATAACATCAGATTGAGAAATATGTGCATATGGAGTCAAATTAATATAAGTAAGCATTTCCAGTAAAAATATCACCTTGAAAATTAAGCTAATTGCAGAAAAAATACAACTAAATATTTGAAGCACACAACCTCTTTATAACTTCAACAGATCTTTTCTGCTCAAATATTTTTGTTCTTACATAGCATTCTCAATATCATACTTTTTCTAGCCCCCATAACAATACTTAAAGGAAAGAGAGGCAACTGTGAGAATGCTGAAATCCATTAACTTACGCTCTTCTGCATAATAGGCTTGTAAGAATCCCAAAATCCTTTCTACTTCTTTTTCAGTAGCTTCTTGATGAGATTCTTCCATTTTCTTTAACTAAAAAAGGAATTAACTTAACAAGCTATTATTAATATAGCTATATTTTATGACAATATTATAGCAGTCTTCCTGTTCCCATTATAATATTCTGAATTTCTTTTAAAGAATATTGTGGTTTTCCTTAAAGCATATTTTATTGTGGTACCTCATAACCATCAATACTTTTATCAATGTAAACTTGATTTCTGGGAGAAATGAAATGTAATTTTAAAAAAATAGGAGAATGTGCAAAAATAGTACTGAGCTGAAATAAATCTACTGGTATGAAAAACAAGCTTTTAAAATTGAGTTTAAAGCTTTATGCACCATTTACAAATTACAAAAATCAGCTGATTCAATAAATATTTTCCCATGTATTTATATTAGAAGATTATTAAGCCAGAACCAAACATCTGCATAAAAATCATTGTTCACCATAATGCTTTGTTATGACAAAAAAAAAATCTATTTACGTTTCCTCTTCTGTTACTGTGCTATGAATTTCAGTTGAAAGTTTCTCATCCCCAAAGTAATATTAGGCTTTATCAGAGGTAACTCACTTGTGCAGGCATTACTCTGTTTCCATCTGATGTTGCCTTCTTTCGTTGCCTTTCAATGCGTGGCCTTTCAACAGGAGGATCAGGAGTAAATGTGCCCAACCTAAGCCAATGAAAACATTGTAAATTCCTTATGTAACATTCCAAATAACCTGAAAACATAACACTGTAATTCTATTTTGCAAACATGGCTAACAAGCTAAAAGGATATAGCGACATAAGCCTAAAAAAAAACAAAAAACCCTGGTGTTTGAACTTCTGAGAGATTAGAATTTCTTTCAGCTTCATGCCTTCAGACCTAATAATGTTTTAATTTTAGAGTCATGTCAGACTAATGCATATGAATGCAAAATCCTAATCTGGTTGTTCTCAACTATACACATTTCTTGCTCTTATTTCAAATTTTAAAACACTATTACCTAAGAGCAACAAAAGGAAACATTTATAGAAGCACTGTTGGAAAGAAGAACTTGTTCCAATTACAGAATAAATTAGGGTCAACTGCATTTTCTATTCAGAAACCTCCTTGCCCCAAACCCATTTGATGGAATATAGGGATGATAACTTAATAAAAGGTCTTTAGTTTATTTTGCTCACTTCAACAACTCCTCAGAAAGTGCAAGTGCTGCTGTCAAAGCTCAAAGACAGCAGTAGAGAAACACATCTCAAATTACATTGTGCAAGCTGCTTTAATTGTGCTATTCAAGTCCCAATCTACAATAAATCTGTAGCGTAATTCCTGTGAAAAAAGATATCACACCAGACTGAAAGGAAGGGTACCACAAATAAACTCACATGAAATGGAAAACTGGTGCCCTCCTAAAGTATTTTTTTGCTTCTTCACCAAGTTTATGCCAAGCATTATGAGGTAAGAATCCACTAGCAACCTGTTCTTCTTCACTATCACTTTCTTCTGTTTCCAAACGATTTAGACCCATAAGTGATAACTGTAGGAGAAATATATTATGGTATCAATTTGCATTTTTATACAAAATGCATGGACAATATTAAATTAGAATTCAAGAAGAAATATGTTAAGGTACACAACATCATGCTTGCGGAGTTACACTCATGTCTAAATCTATTCTGAATGATACTAATTGCATATTAAATAATTCAAAATAAAGTATATTACAACTTTGATCTGAAATCACAACATCTTAATCAATTTATCTTGTTTTTTTTAAACAGGAAATTCAGTTTAAAATATGTGGCATATGTTATCCCTTTGCACAAATCATTCCTCCCTCACCACCTTCTCCAAAAATGCAGAACTATTTACATAACTTAAATTGAGGAGGCAGCCAATTTTCTCTTTGCAGTGATACAAAGAACTATTTGAATTGTCTTAGCTACTATAATATGTGATTCCAGACAAGACAAGCAGACAAATATGTTTTTTTCCAAACCCAGGTCTGTGATGCCAACTAAAAAAAATGAAAGTCTAAAGAAACCTGAGCAGTAATTTTTAATTTTCTTTGGCTCATGACTGGTGATGGAACAAAAATGAATTATTAACTGTGACACATGGCTTACGATTCTAATTACCCAGTACAGCAAAATAATTCTACAGGATCAAAAAAGCATATCTAGATCACTACATTTTTGATATAGAATAGTTTAATTTTCAATAATGCAAGAATTCACTAATTTGAAGTTAATGAGAAAACCAGGGAAGAGGTTATAGAGTATGATAGCCCAAGAGTTACAGCCTACATTTAAAATAAGCAAAGGGGTTCTAACTCTTATTAAAATATATGATTAATGCAACAGCAAGCTAACAGTCTGGTTCTCATGAACTCAAGGACCTCAAGTGCACTGCATACTTTTTTTGGCTTCAGTCTCTAAAACTTATATTTCAGCTTATATAAGTGAAAGATTTAAGTACACTTCTAAATACTGATAGTAGCTTTGCTAAAAAAATATTTTGTTTCCCATTTAAACAATGAATACATGATGATTTACTATCATGAAATGTTGATGGGATCATTTTATATATATCATCAAGTTCTATTTAATAAAACAGAAAAGTCTTATATTGCTATACAGCTTCAAGTTCTATTTAATAAAACAGAAAAGCTTATATTACTATACAGCTCATCATTGCAAACTTACTAAATCTTCAGCAAATGCAGATGGATCAAATACTGTCATATCTGAGTGTAACTGGCTTGCTTTTTCTTTTCCTAGATTTGATGCCAAAACTAGGAACTGGGCATCCAAAGCGGCCTCCCTTGCAAAGGATACTGTTTTGAAAGAAGAAAAATATTTTGCTAGATTCAAAGGGAATTGAACACAATAACGTAATTTTCATTAATATTCAACTTCCGATGGATGCCTGTTGTTTAGGTTAACTAAATAAGATTAAGTTAACAATTCAATGTAATGGGCTAGAAGAAAAGGTGCATTTTTGTGAGAGAAATATGTTGTCTATGCAGGGTGGATATTACCTGGTAACATTTTTTCATTTATTGCATATTGCTTGCTTATCCTATGTGTGACTACTCTGTTCATTATTACATTATTGTCTTGTAAAAGCATGCTCTGGGCTTTTCTTAATACTTAAAACAATAATAATTATTCTTAGTGCTGAGTTTCATACTTTATCACTTTATATTCATATTATATCACTTGATGTAACATATACTGCCCACCGAACATGAAGTATTAATAAAAATGACACTGATGCCTATCAATCAAAAAGAAAGTAGCATATCATTAAGACAAGAGAGAAGAAAAAGAGATGAGATTGGATTTTTAATTACTTTAATTACAAAGGGAAATAAAGTAATTTTCCTCTCTGCTTGCCTCTACTAATTCCTTCAGGCTAATAGAAAATTACTCTTCATGCTTTCTGAAGAATACAAAAGGCTACCGTTAGTAAACAAAATAGTTTATATTTTTCTCACTAGAATAAGTTGAATGGATTAAATAAAAGTGGTGATGTGACACATATTTTTTTATTTGAAGCGATTTCTAGAAAGAAATCAAGCACTGAAGAAATGGTAAGTATTTGGGGAAATTCTCATCTTACCTCCAGTAAATAGTTTATCAGCATCTTCTAGAGCTTCTGTCAATTTATCATTATTGGTGCTTAGCATCAGTTCATGGTTCTCTAGGAAAACAGGGGGAAAAACATATTTAATCATTGAGATACGTAACCAAAAAGGCCACCCCGTTAAAACCAGTATATGCACCAATTTGCAAGGCAGAGTTCCACTTCCTGAAGCACAACATGCCCGAAGATTCCAATTACGATTTAGATTTAAAAAACATTTTACATTTTTTTAATAAAAAAAAGTTTGTGACACACACCCTCACTATTTATTTATTTTATTATTTAAATTTATATACCGCCCTATCTCCCTTACGGGACTCAGGGCGGTGAACAGGCAATAAAATATGTAACAGTAAATATTACATAAAAGCCTGCTCTAAAATATGAAACCCCTAACAAAACCCAATCAAAACTACGCCAGGCCGGCCGCATGGAACAGATGAGTTTTCAGGGCTCGGCAGAAGAGGCGCAGGTCCGCAATTGTACGTAGGTTGGGGGGCAGGTCATTCCAGAGGGCAGGAGCTGCCACAGAGAAAGCTCTCAAATCGCCAGCCGGCATTGGCTGGCCCACGGTACCCTAAGGAGGCCCTCTCTGTGGGAGCGGACTGGTTGAAGGGAGATATTTGGTAGGAGGCGGTCTTGCAAATACCTAGGTCCGTTGCCATGGAGCGCTTTAAAAGTTGTTACTAACACCTTGAAGCGCACCCGGAAGGCCACCGGCAGCCAGTGCAGCTCGCGCAGGAGAGGTGTTACATGGGAGCATCTAGAGGCCCCCAAAATCCCCGTCACAGCCGCATTCTGAACTAGCTGGAGCCTCCAGGTGCACCTCAAGGGGAGCCCCATGTAGAAAGCATTGCTGAGGCATTTAGACTTCATTCATTAGAACAGTGGTTCTCAACCTTTTTAATGCCGCGACCCCAACCGGTCGTAAGTCGAGGACTAAACCGGTCGTAAGTCGAGGACTTTCCCTGCCCAGGAGCGCCGCGCATGCGTGGTTCCGCCCCCTGTGCTGGCCGAGGCGTAGCTGGCAAGACGGAGCAGGCCGACCACCAGCTGGCCCAACCCAAGGGAGGTAAGGCACCCGCTGGGAAAGGGGGAAAAAATGGACAAAAAAAATGGCAGACAGCCTTGCTTGGTGACCCCCGTGAAATGGTCGATCGACCCCAAATGGGGTCCCGACCCACAGGTTGAGAACCACTAAATTAGAAGAATGAAGGTTTTTTGGGGGGGGGGGAATCTCAGAAAGGTGGGATCTTTCAAACTCCATCTCCAGATCACAGCAAAGTGGGAATGGAAAACATGCGTGACTGGAATGCACCCCGTCCATCATCTCCACAGACAGGAAAAAGGATCCCCAAACAGGAGAAGAGCACATGTTTATGTGTTGCCCCGCTGTCTCGCAGGATCTTAAGGCACATTCAGTCTAACACGGATGATGTTACCTAGTTTGGGCAAAGAAACGTCTGCAAGAAAACAACCAAGCTCAGAGAGCACCGAGGAGCCCTCGATCCTAAGACTTAGTCAGGAGTTTCCCTCTTTATCCCCCCCCCCGCCCCCGGCCATCATCCCCGCCATGTAGACAGAGTTAAGCAGCGGCGGCGACCGATCCGAGGCCACCAAGCAAGTTTCCTGGATCAACGGAAGCCTCATCCCGGATTAGTTTGCGCCGTTTCTCTCCTACTCGGTGGGGAGGAACCTACGCTGAACGGTAGAAATTAGTTCTCGGTACTGTTGGCGGATCAAGCGCCGCGTTGTCAGTTCGTCCGGTTCCTCCCCGGAATGGCTCTGGCCGGACATTTCTGGCGCAATCATCGCCTCTGGAGGCGACCGACGCTGCATAGAATCTCAGCCAGGGCCCGAGACGAGGCAGCCCTCCCGGTTCCGGCCTAAACACTCTCTCGCGGGCCAGCTGTTCTTTCTCGCGCATTGAACGCCGGGAAGAGGAGGTGCGAAGTTGGACATAGAGATAAATAATGAAGAGAGAACCCTCAATGCCAAGAGGAAAGTCGCTCATGTCACAATAGAGTTTAGAACAGGGGTAGTCAACCTTGGCTCTTTTATGACTCGTGGACTTCAACTCCCAGAATTCCTGAGCCAGCACAGCTGGCTCAGGAATTCTGGGAGTTGAAGTCCACGAGTCATAAAAGAGCCAAGGTTGACTACCCCTGGTTTAGAAGGTGGCAGAGTCATTCAGCCGTCCTCATTTGATAACGAAGTGGCGAACAGCCCTCGAAAATCTCGGTTGTAAATCTCGCTTCGGTGATAGATATAAACGTTAGGAGAGCTCTAAATTAACAAAAAAAGGTGGCTCTGTAGCTGTAAAGTTGGGTAGGCTGACATATCTAAAGCTACGGATCTGATCCACGGAAGCTTTCTGAAAATGTTGACGGCAAGTCGGAAGTTTCAAGCCAGAACGCGAAGGTTGCAATTTCCGAAGTTTGATAGGGGTGGGTCTTTCCCCCATCACCTATCAGTTGCTCAGCCGTTTTAAGATATGTGAACTTCAACATGCTGGGTCAGGAAATCTTGGCGTTGAAGTCCACACATTTTATTACTGAATTTGAGAAACGCTCACCTGGAAGAATGAATGAGGAGTTGTGCGTCTTTTCTCGGCAAGACCAGCGGGAAAACATAGCGTGTTCCCCTGTACGTACCAGTTTGGGGCTGTTGTTTCCCTAAATACTGGTGGATGATGATACACTGGATATATAAATAAACCTTTTTTTTTCAGGGTTGTGGTGCTCAGTTGCTTCCATGCCTATCTTTCAAAACGAAGATAATTATTAATGGCATTGGTTCACAGCACCGCATAGTGGTAGGTTTTTAGGTCACCTTCTCAACAAGAAATACTACTGTATTTTAGAAAAGATCTCGTTGCTTTTATGTTATTGGAGATGCAGTGCAATTAATGCTTTGTTAAAATAGATTTTTCCATTTCGGTAAGAAGCAATGACACGTAGTATATCAACCACTTCAAAATTTGGTATTTTCAGATATTTATATTTTTTTGAAGTTTATCTCTTAACCACATGGCAGTTGACTTCTGTACTAAAGAAATTGACTTGCACTACAATCAAAAGACTTACTGTTCAGCAAGGGAAAGACAAACATACTTTAAAATATTCGCTGCTTATAAATCAGTTACAGATGATTCATGAATCATGGCATGAATTGTAAATAAATATGTTGTTGTCTTTTTCAGCTTTTTTCATTCATAATTTTGTGTATATTTGATTTTGTTTGTATGTATAAACTAAATATTAAAACATGCAGTATAAAATTAAGTAAGGATATCTAGTAAAGAAATTTGCTCTTGTTTTCCTAATCTAGTTCTAGGTTTCAGGAAATGCTGCTAAGTGAAAGTACACATATACCTGAATTATGGGGTTTTTTTGGTTTTGTTTTTTTAAGAGAACTGATGTCTTGCTTACATCTTGGCAGTGAAAAAATCTTAGGTTACCTCCTCCAATGGCAACATAACTGTTGTGTTGTATTTGCTTTGTTTCTACACTAAGATATGACTAAGATATGAACCTTTCATCCCACACATGAGTTTGACAAAAAAAAATGGAAGAACAAACCATTACTATGTGCTTACTATTTCTACTCCTACTGAGTAGAAATATGTTGATTTGGGGGAGACATTGTAGAAGCAGAACAATGTTAGTCTGTGGTGGCAAAAAAAAATATCAGGACTGGTTGTATCCTTCATCAGTCTAGCTCTTCATTAATCTGATGCAGTGATTACTGCAGCTCCTGGAAACCTATGCCAATACATAAAATGTGCTGGTCAAAAAGACTGATGATGTTTGACTGAGGTTTATTTGAACTCACTTTTTTAGTATGGTTTACAGACTTTAAACTCATATTTCTTCAAGCTTCAGGATGGTCAATTGCATTTTAAAATGCATAAAATACATTTTCTTATTTTAAAATGTCAACATTGCTAACATTGGATGTTCTTGCTTTGACGACAGATGGAAATACAGCCATTTTTCTCTGTTGCTTCTAGAGTTAGTTGATGCTGGGAGGGGGAATGAGATGAGAGTCCAGCTAGTCATAACAATAATAACTCAGCTGTGGGAATCCAAGGTCATTGGGCCCAGAGTTGATAGAGTTTTGGCGGATGGAGAGCTGGGGAGAAAGCTTCAAGCTAATTGGGGAATGTGATTTATGACAGCTTATTGGAGGAGGGAATTGTGCTTTGATACTTTGTATCCAGGGGAGGGGAATTTAGTTTTTGGTTTCAACCATGTAGTGCCGATACTTTGTTTCTCGAATAAAAGATTCTTTAAGGTAAACAATGCCTTGAAGTTCTTTTGAAGAGTTTCATCTGTCGGAACCATGATATGTATAAAATTGCAGCTACCTGTTAAAACTGCTAACATATTTTTGTAATATTTTTTCCTTAACTTCTACAAGTACTGGTCTACTGTTGGACGCTATACTGTATATGTACAGTAAATATGTAGAAGTCAATATCAAAATATTTTCAGATGGCAATAACAACCAAACTACAGATAACTTAGACATATAGCATTTTTGTTCTGTATTGGGTGAACAACTGGCTTTGTTTTCATTGCAATGATTATTCTCCCCTAGTGATGCATAGAACCATAATCTAACTATTTGCCCAGCAAGCCAGGCTACATAAACTACATAGTAATTGCCTACATTTTTGTTCCTATTTATTTATTGGTTTATTTGTTTTCCTATTTTTTAATTATCCCAGGTGATTTTATGCTATTTCACAAATTTAGTAGTTCAAATAACAATAATTGGCACCAACACACATAATCCATTAAATCTCAGTCTCAATTTAAACAGGTAAGACTTAAGCTTTTTAAATTAAAATGTTAATTCAAAAATTAATAATAATAATAATAATAATAATAATAATAATAATAATAATAATAATAATAATAATAATAATAATAATAAAGTTGGAAGGGACCTTGGAGGTCTTCTAGTCCAACCCCCTGCTCAGGCAGGAAACCCTATACCATTTCTGACAAATGGCTGTCCAGTCTCTTCTTAAAAACTTCCAGTGTTGGAGCATTCACCTCTTCTAGAGGCAGGTTGTTCCACTGGTTAATTGTTCTAACTGTCAGGAAGTTTCTCCTTAGTTCTAGGTTGCTTCTCTCCTTGATTAGTTTCCATCCGTTGCTTCTTGTCCTGCCTTCATGCGCTTTGGAGAATAGCTTGACTCCCTCTTTTTTGTGGCAGCCCCTGAGATATTGGAACACTGCTATCATGTCCCCCCTCGTCCTTCTCTTCATTAAATAGACCTACCCAATTCTAGCAACCGTTCCTTATATGTTTTAGCCTCCAGACCTCTAATCATCTTTTTTGCTCTTCTCTGTACTCTTTCTAGAGTCTCAACATCTTTTTTACATCGTGGTGACCAAAACTGGATGCAGTATTCCAAGTGTGGCCTTACCAAGGCATTGTAAAGTGGTATTAATACTTCACGTGATCTTGATTCTATCCCTCTGTTAATGCAGCCTAACACTGTGTTGGCTTCTTTGGCAGCTGCAGCACACTGCTGGCTCATATCTAAGTGATTGTCCACTAGGACTCAAAGATCCCTCTCACGGTTGCTACTATTGAGCAAGGTACAATCTATATTATACCTGTACATTTGGTTTTTCTTGCCTAAATGTAGAACTTTTTTCAGCATTTAATTTCATTTTGTTAGATAGCACCCAGTGTTCCAATTTCTTCAGATCCTCCTGTATCTTAAGCCTATCTTCTGGAGTGTTGGCTATTCCTGCCAGCTTGGTGTCGTCTGCAAATTTGATGAGTCCCCCGTCTATCCCCTCGTCCAAATCGTTGATCAAGATGTTGAAGAGCACTGGGCTTAGAACAGAGCCCTGGGGCACCCCACTACACACTTCCCTCCATGTAGATGCAGTTCCATTGAGGACCACAACACACTGAGTACGGCCGGTCCGCCAGCTACGAATCCATCTGGTGGTGATGTTGTCTAACCCACATTTTTCTATCTTATCAAGTAGTAGGTTGTGATCTACTTTATCAAATGCCTTACTGAAGTCCAAGTAAATTATATCCACAGCATTCCTCTGGTCCACTAATTTTGTCAAATGGTTAAAGAATGCAATAAGTTTTGTCTGGCATGATCTGTTTTTGACAAACCCATGTTGGCTTTTAGTAATGACTTTGTTTGTCTCTAGGTGTTCACTGATTTGTTGTTTGATTATCTTTTCCAGAATCTTCCCAGGTATTGAGGTCAGGCTGATAGGTCTGTAATTTCCTGGATCTATTTTATTCCCCTTTTTTGAAGATGGGAACTACATCAGCTCTTTTCCAGTCCTCTGGTAGTTCCCCAGTCCTCCAGGATCTTTGAAAAATATAGTTCAGTGGTTCTGAGATCACATCTGCCAGTTCCTTGAGAACCTTGGGATGTAATCCATCTGGTCCTGGCGATTTGAACTCGTCTAGGCTGGATAGGTGCTCACTTACCATTTTCTTGCCTATCTTAACTTGTGTGTCTAATCTATTTTTTATGGTACTGTTTTTGACAGGTTGGACTGTTTTTTCCCTTTGTGTAAAGACAGATGCAAAAAAGGAGTTAAATAGTTCTGCTTTCTTCCTGTTGCTTGTCACCTTCTTGCCACTTTCCCCCACTAATGGACCAATCATTTCCTTAACCTTTTTCTTATTTTTTACATGTTGAAAGAACCTTTTTTTTGTTATTTTTGACTTTGGTCACAAGCCTTAGTTCATTTTGAGCCTTAGCTTTCCTCACTTCAACTTTGCAGGTTCGGACTATTTGCTGATATTCTGCTTTAGTTATGTGCCCCTCTTTCCACTTTTTATGCTTGTCCTTTTTATCTTTCAATTTATCAGAGAGTTCTCTATGCAGCCATGCTGGTTTCTTTTGAGAGCTGTTATTTTTCCTCTTTGTTGGTATTGTGCTAGACTGGGCTTTTATTATCTCATTTTTCAAAATTTCCCAAGCTTCTTGAGTTGTTTTCCCCTTGAGGATTCTCATCCATGGAATCGTTCCCAAGCTCTCTCTAAGTTTATTGAAATTAGCTCTCTTAAAATCCAAGACTATAATTTGATTGTGTTCTATTGCTTGTGCTTCCATAATGTTGAATTCCAATATTGCATGATCACTCCCCCCCCCCAAGGTTCCTGTGGCCTCAACACCTTCTATCATTTCATCTCTGTTAGTGAGGGTTAGATCCAATATGGCTAAGTTCCCTTCTCTACTTTTGGGGAGACAAAGTTGTCTGCTAGGTTTGTCAGGGATCTATTTGATCTTCCATTTGGTACAGAGTTTGTCTCCCAGTTGATGTCAGGGTAATTAAAGTCCCCCATTACTATTGTGATGTGCTTCCTACATACCTTAGTTAGCTGACTAGCAAAAAGTTCATCTATTTCCTCTGTTTGGTTGGGTGGCCTATAGTATACACCTTATTTATTTATCACTAACTTCTATGCCGCCCTTCTCCCCACGGGACTCAGGGCGGCTCACAGCATGTTAAAAAACAACACAAAAAACATTTCCCCTATAAAACCAATTAAAAACCAAATATATTAATGGCTGTGTCATTATTAAAATCTTTAAAAATTATTCCCTATTTAAAATTCACCCTAGGTCAGTCCCGCTTGT
>NW_015386869.1:1503708-1684747 GCF_001527695.2 Protobothrops mucrosquamatus
GGAAGATCGAAAAGAAGAGGGGGGGGGAAGGGATTCTCAGTCTCGGTCGTGCCAAGTTCTCCATTGGCTGGAACGGGGCCAAAGCCCGGATCCTCCAGGCCATCCTCCGCCGACCAGAGACGAGGCCGGGGCCGCGTCTCCTGTGTCCTCCAGTCGTCCCCAAAGCCTCCAATGGCCGAAGACAGGTCACCGTCTAGGTACTCTGGGCCATACCAGGCCCTCCGCTGAAGAGCCGGGGCTGAAGGAGGACAGGGCTGGAGCTGGAGCTTCCGCCGCTCAGATGAAACAGGGCCAGTACCAGGCCGCCCAACTAACGCTAGGCTGCCCGACCAGCCAGGCAGGCCAGCACCAGGGTCCAAGAGCCGAGTAATGGGGGCGAAGTCTAGTCTCCACCGCCAGGCCGCCAAAGTACTTCCAGGCCGCCCTTCTAAGCCACGAAAACGGGCCGAAAATAAGCCGAACGCCAGGCCGTCCGGCCCACCGGAACAGGCCCGCGCCCGGCAGGGGAGCCGAATAACATAGTCCGGACCAGGCCTCCACCACCGGGCCGCCCAAGATCTTCCTGGCCGGAGTTCCTCCCGGCTGCCCAAGTCGCTCCAGCCGCCCAAAAATCGTCCCGGCCGGAGTCTTTCATGCCGCCCGAGCTCTTTCCGGCCGCCCAAGTCCTCTCCACGCCGCCCGAGTCCTCCCAGCTTTGCGGCCGAGGCCTCCCAGTTAGGCCGCAATCGAGCAGGCCGCGTTCTTCTGGCTGCGGTCGTCTACACTGGGCCCGAGCTGGAACCGGGCCCAGGCTAGAGAGGAGCCGAACGGGTCAGGGCGGGCCTAAAACGGGCCGGGTGGGCTAAAACGGGACCGAGCGGGGGTTCGCCCACCTGCTCGTCACCGCAAGCCCCCCCGAGGCACCCCCAAAACACCCCATGTCCACTTGCCGGGTCAAAATGCTTACGGAGCGTTCCGCTGGCGATCCGCCATCTTGAGCATGCGCAGGTTAGGGGACCTATGGCAATGTCATCCCGCCCCCTTTTATATTGACCCAAATGCATTCAAGACAGTTTTCGTCATTGTTGTGCTCTAGTTTTGCTAGTATATTTCTGGGAAGAAATTCTGCAGGAGAAGACCTTTGGCAAAACATATTTCCCTTTGTACCTTTTCTGCCACACCACAAAGAAATAAGAAATTCTGAGTATATATTCTACCAGCACCCTTTATAGGATTTTATAAATTATTACCTACTCTTTAAATTGCACTTGGAACAAACTGGTGTTAGCGCAGCTCCTATGCTATAGGAAATTGTATGATAATATTGTGAGAAATGTTGTTTCTCAAAGTTAGCAAGTTCAAGACGTGTGGACCAGCTCCCAGAATTCCCCAGCAGTCCACACATCCTGAAGTTACTGAGGTTGTGAAACACTACAGTATGTTAAAAAAGAGATGGCCTTGGGAAGAAGGAAGGGAGCAATTTAATAAGGAGAAAAGATTACACAATCCTAAGAAAGAAGCGTGAGAAAGAAACTCAAAATAACCCAACCTTGATTTTGTTTGTCAGGGAGAAACTCCAACAGGCTTTTTTATTCTACCCTGAACCAATAAAGAGCACTTATGGTGCTAGTTCTGTTTCCTGATCCTCTCGAAAGGCTGTCATCTTGCTGATAGCCATTAACATACAGGCAACTATAATTTGCTCCAAATATAGTTTCTGGATAGTCTTGAAATATGACAGGGATATATTGGCTCTAAATTAAAAATAATTAAGTTGCTGGTATTCTTGGAACCAAGTCTCTTATATTTTATTAATCTTGCTAAAATGTAGGCTGTGAGACTCTGAATCATCTTCAGTTCTAAGTAGCTACTATACAACCTGAGACTTAACATAGGTCATCAACAAAAATGAGCTGTGCAGTTTCCATTCTATGATTCACATATTGGAAAGTGATTTAATGTGCTTTCAGGAGCCATAAGCATCTAGTAGGAGTGGGTGTGGGAGGGATTTTCATACTTGTGAGATTGTCATCATATAAATCACATGATTTACAGTATGTACTTACAACAGATGTCATGTTGTGAGTATCTAATATTGGCATTTGTATAATACCATTTTAATGTCTCTGAATTTTGTTATGAGCACCATCATCAAGATTTTATGATCCTTGGATTTGTTTGCACTTCAAACTAACTAAAGTTTAATTGAAAATGCTTTACTGAATGAATACAATTGTCTGTGTTTGCACAACACACTGAACTATTGCTCATTCAAATGGGCTGCACTTACAACACACAGTGCTAGGCTCATTATCCATGATTAACTCAACTACAGTTTATCTAGATACTCTATTTGGGGGGAATACCTTGAATCATAGACTAACGAAGCAGACTGACATAATACAATATGCTAGACCTGCTTTTCTCAGCTAAGCTTGGATGAAACTCTAGGTACAATGAGAAGTCACAAGAGGTTCCATAAAAAGTTGTGACTGAAAAGAAATTTATAAAAATAACTTTGAATGCCGTACATTGCCTATACCCGCAGTAGTGGGGATTTTTATGTGCTGTGGTTTAGATGCCAGCCTTCCACATTGCTTTTCTTGTACATGTGGCAAAATGTAAGTTAGAAGTAAATTGCATCGTAACGTTTCATATTTATTTTTAGATTTCTATATATTTCTGGTTTCTCTCTCTTTCCTGTATATACACACACATGCACATACACACAGACACATCTACGCAGGTATTCGCTGGGACCTGAAAGTTATTTCAAGGGCTCTTCAAGGGCAAAAAGGTTGAGAAAGACTGTGCTAACCTATGCTGGACAAATTTGGGATTGAGTGTAGCCTATGAACCATTTTTTTGTGTACTTTCTTCAGATTTAATTACTTCAGACTGAATCACCATTGCTAACAAGAGGAGCAAACTACTCTATTACAAATGTGCATAATGAGCCTCCAGAAGATGGATTATTTTTGGTTGCAATTAAATGCTTTACACTGCAGTGTATCTGGAGGAATAATTTGCAATAGTGTTTTTCTTGCACTAACAGTGCCACATGCCTTCCCTGCATCCCGAGGCTTACCCATCTCTACAGACAGTCACTTTCTCATTCTACAGTTATGTTTATTCAGTTGTCAGAGTACCAGGACTGGAGAGGAGCTAATAATATTGAAGCATTAAAAGAGAAGCTGCTCTCATTATCCAGAAATACTCTCTGTTTACAGACCGGGAGGTTTCAATAATTTGAAAGAAAAAAACTGGTTTTATCAGACGTATAATATTATGGAAACAATGATTTCATAACTATATTTTTTCCCTGAAAAGCTAGACTATTTTTTAATACAATTACTGTAAGCACTGAGTTTTATACCAGAGCATAGTATTGTGAGTACAAGAGAAGTAGGTGTTTGAAAGGTCATGTGTATTTTTAGCAATTATATTCTAATCGTTCTCCTTGTCATTTTTTTAACTCTGTTCATTTAAAAAGCCTCAACTCTTCACAGATACAAAGTTTAAAAAATATGTGAAATAAATAAACTAATAAATGAATGAATAATAAAACAAACAATACTAATTTTCCACTGTGAAATTGTTTTCCACAAATCAGGACCAAAAGCTTGGTTTTTTGTTACATTTTAGACATTAAATCCTTGCTTCTGACACCAGCCCTGCTGAGTGAAGGGATTTGTTTTTGCTTTCCTTTCATTCCTCTCGCAACAGCGCATGGTTTTCTGTGCTCTTTGGTTGCAGAAAAACAGGCCAGCTCTATCCAGCTACCCTTGCATGCAATCTGATTCTGGTTCAATAAACAGGAGCCCTGCCAAGCGGATTTGCCTTGTAACTGCCATCCCTATTACAAAACTGTGGATTAAAAAAAAAAACAAGCTAAGGATAACCTTCTGATAGTGTCAGAAGAATGCAGTGGGAGAACAGCCAGTGTGTCTCAAGAACAAGCCAGACATCATTTTATGCAGGTTATGTATCAGGCCAATTTATAGAAAAATGAAATAATGGCATTTGAGGATTAACTGTTCTGTGGAAAAGAATGGGATGTTTCATTCAGCGTACTGTCAACTTTTAGAAATAGTTATTTATTAGATTTGTACTGTACCTTTTATCTGTAAGCTCATGGATATATATATTAGATAGATAGATATTGGATCTCTTTTCATTTCTCCATACCACAATCTTCTCAGGTAGCATAGACTGAGAGAGGTTTTTTTTTTCTTTTTACGATCCTGTAATCCCTTGTATTGGGGTGAAATTGGGGCGACTGAATGGAGCTGAGTATTTACTGGCTAGATGTCCTTCCAGATACCTATGTGGAGTTCGCAGCAGATATGTTCTCTTCGCACCCAAATAGAGAAACATCTGTTCCTGCCTAGAATTGAAACTGTCAACTCCTGGCCACCATGCCGCTCTTAGGCTGAGAGAGAGTAACTGGCCAATTAATCACCCAGTGAACTTCTGTGGCTGAGGGTAGAATTGAACCCGGGTTTCCCCAACCCTGTGACAGCATCCAGCCATTGCACCACACTGGCTCTCATGACTGGTATACATGATTCTCCAGAAAAGAGTTTTTGGTGAGGATACCTTTGTTGCATCATGTGTTTACCCAATATTATGCATGTAAACTTTAAATTTTGATGAGGGAATGACAGGTTCTTTTTAAGCAGACAAAATGGGATACACACCCACACCTTTATAGAATAACAGAGTTGGAAGGGACTTTGGGGGTCTTCTAGTCCAACCCCCTGCCCAAACAGGAAAACCTATAACATTTCAGACAACTGGCTGTCCAGTCTCCTTAAAAACTTCCAGCGTTGGAGCACACACAATTTCTGGAGGCAAGCTGTTTCACTGATTAATTGTTCTGTCAGAAAATTTCTCCTTATTTCTAGATAGCTTCTCTCTTTGATTAGTTTCCATAGAAATATTAATACCTTTATCCTGCACCTCTGTGTGTGTTAGAGATACAGCATATAGGTATTTATATTCCTATAAATGTGTGTGTATAAATGAGAGAGAGAGAGAGAGAGAGAGAGAGAGCAGAATCCGTTAAGACTATGTGAGAGAAAAGGACACACCAGCACCTGAGCTAGCTCTGAAGCACATAACAAAGGCCTTTTATTTGTAATGTTTTCCCGATCAAATAGCTGATAGCTCCTGCAGCTCCTGTAGAGCAGTGACGTACATGCAGCTTAGAGCTCCCGGGTCAGATTCCTCACCCTTCGGTGTTATCCAGCCCTGTGTTCTCAAACCTAAGCCAATTCACATTAATAGAACTCTTTCATGTGATCCAGGGGGAAAGGGATCCCAACCCAGAGGAGTGAAAGGCAGTGAAGGACTTGGGAAAATGAGTTCTCTCTTTCTGTTTAGTTTAAGGAAGACTCTCTTTTAATTTAAAGGAAGGAACACTAGGTAAGTACATCCTAAATCACACTTTTATAAATCCTTGACAACAGAAAGCTTGATGTATATTGTCAACTCAAGTTTGCAGTGTTACCCAAAAAAAAGACCTTTGTTTTATATTTTGTATTTCTTACTGAAACTTTCATTTTACAATCATTCTCAGGATATTTGTTTGCTAGCCCATGTGATGATCAAAGTAGAAAGTATATTTTATTTTTTTAAGCATATATAATTGGAGTAATGTTCCCATATGTCATAAAGCCAAATAAGAATGTTATGCTAACATGAGTTATGTTAATGTAACTGCTCTAAAGGGTAGGATTATATCAGTGATTCTTTTTAACTTGTGAGAAACTTATTTATTAGCTTTCAGGAGTTTATTTATTGGCTCTCAGTGTCACACAATACAGCAAAATATAGGAAAACATTTCCAACCCCAGTACTATGCTTGGTGTTTTTGGTTTCCATCCACCCAAGTATGTCGTAGAAATATATGATTCTTTTTTCTTACCTTGAGTAATTCTAAAAATAAAAATACTGACACATTCCTGTAGTCTCCACGGCTTTTTATCCCGATATCTAAATCTCATTATCTTGTTAATTTTACTGTGTTCTGTATTAATTGAAATCATCTCTGAAGTTTATTAAAATCAAATCAATGCAACACAGAATATTCAAACTACATTTTAAATCTTTTTAATCGTGCATGGAAGAAAATGAATGAACCATATTTAGTGTCTTTCTCAACTTATCATTGTTTTGTATTTGTTACAAATTTATATTTACCTTTCCTCCAAGGCATTAATCAGCTTGGTTACATAAGAAGGGCAGTCCTAATTTAGGCAAAGGCCTATCTAGTTTAGCTTTCAGTTTTTCAGAGTAAGTAGTAACTTAGATTCAGTATTTCTCAACCTCAGTAACCATGGTTGGCTGGGGAACTCTGGGAGAATAAGATTGAAAACCAGTGGCTTAGATAATAGTACAGATAGTTCTTGACCTACAACAGTTCATTTAGTGACTGCTCAAAGTTACAACAGCACTGAAAAAGTGACACTTTTTCACACTTATACCATTACAGCACCCCCTTTTGATCACGTGATCAAAATTCAGACATTTGGCAATTGAGTCATGCTTATGATGGTTACAGGGTCATGTGATCACCTTTTGTAACCCAACAAGCAAAGTCAATGGGGAAGCCTGATTTGCTTAACAACTGTAGTACTAACTTAACAACTGCAGTGATTCACCTAACCCATGCTGGCTCAGGAATTCTGGGAGTTGAAGTCCACGAGTCATAAAAGAGCCAAGGTTGCCTACCCCTGACTTGACCACTGTAGCAAGAAATTGCTATATTCTCCATTTCTCATAAAATGGAGAAAACTTGTTTAACAAATGTCTCACTTAGCAACAGAAATTGGCTCAATTGTGGTGATAAGTCAAGGACTATCTGTAAATAGTAAATAATGAGTCTCTAGCAAGGCAACAATACTTTTCTGCTGTGGTTTGCCTGCATCTTGATACCCTTTGTGAACTTTACAAAAGAAGTTACAAATCTGTATCAGCATCTGCTAAGTCATGTGATAGTAAAGGATCTTCATCCAGTGTGAATGCACAGAAAGAGTTACAAGGATCATGTTGCATAGAGAAGTTCTTATTCTACACCAATGTTTTTCAACCTTGGGAACTTGAAGGTGTGGAACATTTCAGGCTGTGGAATTCTGGGAGTTGAAGAATTCTGGGAGTTGAAGTCCACACACCTTAAAGTTGCCAAGGTTGAGAAATCCTGTTTTATGCTATTCTTTTACTTCTTTTTCATAGATATTTCTAGTAAGAAAAAAGATAGGAAAATATTTGAAAAACACTGAAAATGATGTGTTTAGCTGATGAAATCACTAACTGCCTCCTTCATAACATACCTTGAATGAGGTAAGTTGATTGCAGAATAAAACCCAAATTGGAAGCAATCTCTATCCTTTCAAATTGAAACTTGAAATAATAAAAACCCATTAATAAATTATGTGTATACCTTCATGACTATAGTACACTTTCTATAATTATTGGTTTTTGTGTGGGTAAAACGCAAAACCTATTACTGAAGTTTATTCAACTGACAGGTGTTAAAAGATCCCTTTAAGTACTTAGACCTTTCTCATAATTTTTGAAACAATTTTATTGTTTAGCTAGATGAATCACCAAGCCACAGGAGTGACATTTTGTACAACCATTGTTAGGACAGAGGAAAAAAGAAAAGCAAAATCTAAAAAATTTAAAAAATGAACAAAAACATAAGGATTAAAAAGGGTGACATATCTGCAAAAACCTGAATATATGACAACCCTAGCTTAACATAACATCATACTTAATAACATCTGATGGTTCTTTCCCCACCATTTCATTCTATATCTATGAAATAGGTTAGGCTGAGACACAATGAGAGAAAGCAGTTGTGTTTCATGAATGCATAGGAATTACTGCTTGGACTCTTCCAGTCCCACCCTACCTGCAAACTGCTGAGTTCTACAGTGATCTTGGTAACATCACTGGATATTCATTTTTATTATTTTAGCATTTTATATTGTACCTCCCTTTGGATAGCTGGATAATTGTCAAAACATGTCAGACATAGAAACTGAATTTAAAAAAATATATATTTGAAACCCAGGTGTTTAAACCTAGTGAACTGCAAAGGGAAATAGGAGAAATAACAGAAGGAATCCTACAATTCATCTGAAGTTATGTAAAAGGAGGGGAAATCTGCATCGACTTCATCTGTTGTTTTTTTTAATCTAAAGATGCTTTGTAGAATATTTTCCATGTTTGTTTATATCACTACGGATTAGGAGAAGGAATTCAGTAAACTGAAACTTAAAATAGCATCTGAAATTTTAACTCTTTCTTAAGTTGCATAAAAGGTTACAAGTGGGTTCAATCAGAATAGAGCTAGAAGAGGGGAGGTCTTCTAGTCCAGCCCCCTGCTCAAGCAGGAGACCCTATACCATTTCAGAGAGGTGGCTGTCTAGTCTTTTCTTTAAAACCTCCAGTGATGAAGCACTCACAACTTCTGAAGGCAAGCTGTTCCACTGGTTAATTGTTCTCACTGTTAGGAAGTTTCTCCTTAATTCCAAGTTGTTTCTCTCCTTGATTAGTTTCCATCCATTTTTTCTTGTCTTGCCTTCTGGTGCTTTGGAGAACAGGCGGACCCCCTCCTCTTTGTGGCAGCCCCTCAAATATTGGAAATACAAATACTGTATTCCAGTATTTGAATAGAGTATATTTTTATTTATTTTATAGTACAGTAGTGGCCAAAATTGTGGAAACCTTTTGGGAAAAGTGTATTTTTGAGGTTTGATGGCTAATAACACTTTTCTTTTTGGAGTAGTACCATAAAATTATATATCAATGGAAAGATAATTTAATCAAGAATGTAATGCAACAAAGTTTGTTCAATTATCTGTAAGCAGTTCTTATATCCAGAATTGTCTTAAAGTTTTTGGAAGAAAAACAAACTGATCCAGTTACATTTTTCAATGAAAACTTATAGCCAAATAACCAGAAAAAGGAAGCACAACTTGCTTAGGTTGATATCAGGTAGCGTTCCTTCATCTGATTGTAGCCAATGAGCATGAATGTTTAGAGAGCCAATCAGGTGTCATCTTGTTTTGGCACTGAGCCAATCAGATCACAGTAGGATTCAGTTATTGATATCATGTATTGAAGCTGAGAGGAGGACATTTGTCAGTGTGTTATGTAATCGCTATCAAGTTGGTTGGGGTTTTTTGTGTTCTTTCATTTAGTGAGCTTGTAAAACGTAATAAAATTAAAGTAATGGTGCAAAGAGTTGACTGGTTGTCCAGAAAGCGATGTAAAATAGTATTATTAAGTGAACAAGGCTACAGTTATAAAGAAATTAGAAGAAAAATTGGTGGAAACTTAACCAAAGGTGGCATTTCTACTGTACACTTCTCCCAAAAGGTTTCCGCAATTTTGGCCACTACTGTATATCCAGTATACTGTATAAATACTGGGTTACAGTTCATATCTTAATTACTGCTTTTTCAAAAAACAGCATGCACTAAAGATAGGAAGAAAAAAAGAGCAAAAAATAATCTTTATTGTGAATATCCTAGAAATATTCCAGTACAGTAATAGAAGCTGCAATGAATTAACTAGATTATTTAAAAAAAGTAAGCAGTTCTTATATCCAGAATTGTCTTAAAGTTTTTGGAAGAAAAACAAACTGATCCAGTTACATTTTTCAAATTTAATTCTGTATAAGGGATTGGGAAATAGACAATTTCCAATTTGTCCTTTGCCAGCATACAGTGTAATATACTTAAACCAATGTGCCAACAAAACATTTGATAAATTTTCTCTATCTTTTAATATTCCAACTGATTTTAAATTAACCAGACTTCATTACTCCTAGTAAAGGAGTAAATCTGGTAAAACTGCCGAAAAAACTTGCCATATACTATTTTAGAGGAGATAATTTATTGTAAAATTGCTTCTCTTCCGAAATCAGCTTTGAAAACATATCTAGATTATACTGAACATGTCAGTCAGGCAGACCAGACAGGAAGCACAACCAGATGAGTTAATTATACTTTATTATAAGGCTATGTTAACAGAATCTTGCAAATCTGATAATACAAATCTTCCACCATCTCTTTTACAGCCTGAGAAGTAAAGGAGGTTCTTTCTGAGTCTCTTCCTCTGTCATTATGTAGCTGTAGGCTATGCCCTTTCTTATCCGATAGTCCTCTAGGCAGTCTCCCTCTTTCTTCCCCCACCCCACCCCTGGTCATTCCTGCATACAATTAGAGAACAAGAACTGATAGAGCAGTGGTGGTGAACCTATGGCACGCGTGCCAGAGGCGGCACTCAGAGCCCTCTCTGTGGGCACGTGCGCCATGCCCCGGAGATGGCAACCGTCCCTCTTCAACCAGCTGCCCGCTAACTCGCCGACGTCCCACGTGGCCAGATGCATCCCAGCATGGCTGGTTTCCTTCCCCCCGTCCTATCCCTCCTGGCCTCGCATGCTCTCCTTTTCCCGGGCATGACCCATTGCATTGCCTCCTCAGCTGTCGGACAGCCATCCAGCACAGAGGCGGCTTCTCTGAACTGCTGGCGGTGGGCTGCGGAGCCCCAGAGAGCGCCAGTCGAGGGGCCAGCAGGCTGTGGCTGCTAACAGACACTGTCGACCCCCATGTGCTCGCTGGCCTCTGTGTGCAGGGGCCGATAGTGTCAGGCAGCAGCCACCCCGCCCCCTGCCTCACCTTGCCCTGTGACAATGGCACCCCCGCCCTGCCTCACCTTGCCTCACCTCACCCCGCAGTATGAGCCTCCTGCCCACCGCCCCACCTGCCAGAGACCCCCTGGATTTCCCCCAACCCTGCCTGGCCCCCACAGGCATCCCTCCCCACGAGCAACATCGAGGTGATCATGCCCACCTTGGCCACACCCACCCAGTCTGCCATGCCACCACAGACATGCCCACCCAGTGGGCCATGCCCACCTGGCACCTGGCAATAAATAAGTGGGTTTTGGATTGCAATTTGGGCACTCGGTCTCTAAAAGGTTCGCCATCATTGTGATAGAGTAAAAAAATGCAGGAGAATGTTGCTACTTTGAATGCATTTTTGAATAGCATTAAATACTGTATGAGAACATTCTGAATGTGCAATTAATAGGCCCTTAAAGTTATACTACATAATCCAGATAGTGACATCTGCATACAAAAGTACTATTTAGTATGTTGCTGATGACTGCATAGTCTTGGCAAATAGATTTGCCTTTGAGCTTCTTTCCATTTGTTGTAATACAAAAAAAATGTTAATGCTCCTTTTTTCTTCTTTTCTTTACATTTCCCTTTTCATGTTTGTATTTTTTTTTTCTCTTCTTACAGTATTGTTGTAAAGCAACAGAAACATGCCCACTGATTATAGTTTAGGATGAAGTAATGAAATCTATAGAAAAACTCTTTATTTCATTCTGGAATCTGCACACTGAATTATATAGCTTTAAAAGAAATATCTTAGGCATCAGGAACACTGCTTAGCAGATCTAAAGTAAACACATTCTTTGACTAATTAGATTTCTCATGATATACAAGTTGGGACTTGACAAGTGCTTTTCCTAATTCTGAGTTTTGATCAAGGACAAATGAAATGGAAGGTAAGATATTAGTCTCAGCAAGATTTAACATTCCATTTCAGGAATTTGGAAATCTAGATGAGAACTACATATGTTCAGTTATTCCTACAATTATTTTGAACAAGTTGCTGCATAAAAAACATGGGGGGGGGAGGGGAGACCCTATACATTTTCACATTTTATTGCCACTAGTGAATGAATTCATCTTTCAACAACAGAGCAGATCTGTGCAAGCATTGGATGCAAATGATACTAGATCCAGTTCTTGACTGGGTGTGCAAAATTAGGTGTGGCTGCAGTAAGTAGGAAAGGCTTTTTATTTATTTTTTCTTACATTTGATTACTGGATGGTATGCAGTGGAGAGAAACATTGGTTTCCCTCTTCCTTGCCAAAAGCCTGGGTGAAGAGTTTGGTCTTCACAGCTCTTTTAAACCACAGCAGGATGGACATAATGTCTAACCCTTTAGCACTTGTTGGTTGGGGTAAGAGCTAGGCTATGGCTGTGATAAAGTTTTCATTCATATATCTCCCTGAAATTAGGACAGACTCAGAAAACTCAACGTTATAATTTTTAACTTGGCAGAAAAAAAGACAACATATTTAAAATTCGTGATTCAAACGTACACGCTATGTAATTTTATTTAAGTATAAATGTCAACTAAATGAAAATAATTTTGTCCTGGCCCCACTGTTGTCTTTTTGGGATGCGGGTGTTGGCTTGTCACTCAAGAGCCATGTGTGGTCTTTAGCCCAGAAAACATGTACCCTCCTGATTGAAAACATATTCTCCCTTAACTAGTTACCATCTTGCAATTTGGGTTTTTTTTTTATTACTGAATAAAACAGCTAATTATAGGACCAGCTTCTGAGAAAATATATGATTTGAGGTGAATGGCAAAATTACTTGCTGTATGGTAGCTGTTTCTTGTGTGCACTACACCACTTATGTCATCATTTTTGTAGCTTGAAGTGCTTATTGGCGAAAAATTGGAGCTGGGTAAATATCAATGGAACTGAAGTAGTTCCTGCAGATGGTTTGAGTTATTACTTGGCCAAAGGAAATATTGAAGGGAAAATGTATTTTAAGGAAAACTGCCTGTGAAACATCCAAACTATTAGCTGATAACTATACTGAACTACTTTCTACGTGAGAATATTACAGTTACTCACAAATCTGGAGTTTGATATATGCTGGTTGTACTTGTCCCAGATGTCCTGAGCCAAAACTGACCATTCAACAGAAAATTTATAGAATCTGTCTTCAACAATTGCCTCACTTTTTAAAAGCAGACATAGAGAAAAAATCATTTATTTGTTAAAAGAAAGTCTATAGAGTGTTTTATTTTCAACACTGGCCAATTTTAACACTTGCCCAAACTGCTTTACAGAGTTCTTATTCAAGGAATAGTTATGGCAGCCCAGAGCTAGCATTTTGACCACAACAATGTGTAACGTTTCTGGGAATGTAAATAAATCCACAACTTCCCAAAGTTACTTTAGGCTTTTCAGAAAACTATATATAGAACCTGATATAATATATCAAGTTCTGGGTATGCCATACCAATTAGAAGTCTCCAGAACAAGGATTACGAAATACTGGTCCAAGGGCCAAATTCATTGTCAAGTTTAGATACAGGAATTTATGTGTCCGTTGATGCTTCTACACTCTTTAATCTGGTTCCCCAAAAAGCTTTTTCCTTTCTAACAATAAGTCTTTATCTCAGCAAAAGAAAAAAGAAAAAAAAAGCCAGAAGCCTTGTTATTTCTTCATTCCTTTCAATGACCCAACTGGAGATCCCTGGCATCACAAAATGATTTTATCAGCTGTTTACTTCTGCTGACAAACTGCTGAAACACTACAATATTGACCAGGATTACTAAGAGACACAAGAAATGCAAATATCTTTTCCCTTCCTGCTATTATTCCTGCTGGATTGTTGATTGTAAGAACTCCCAGACACTTTACCAAACAGCAAGTTACTAGTAGAAGAACTGCCTGGAAGAATGTACCACCACTGGGATAATTTCTCAACTTGAGATCACTGGTGTGAAGGCAGCATCCATAGTTGGTCAAACAGGTACAGTGAGACCCACAGGTTGTCCACCCATGATTTATAATAATCTAGATTGTGATGCCACAAAGCCCCCTATGCCATAACAGATGTAATATTGAAGACTTGGTGTGGGGAAGAGAAAGTTAAATGTCAGCAATCATGAGAGGATTGAGATATAAATTACTGTAGATGCATGCATTTGATCCTCTCAAACTGCCATGTCAACAATGAAGACCCAAGCATTGCTCTAATCTTATATATAGATTAGGTTCAGTTCTGCAAAGTTGGAGACTTGGAATATTATTTTAAAATAGGGATTTCATGGGTATAGATAATTTTAGGATTGGAGCCAATGAGTCTGGCCTATTTTGGCTCCTCTCCTGATTAAACTATTAAAGTCTGAAGATAGAGTTTCTGTATTTTTAAGAACAATTCCTCCGCAGGAGAGAAGTGCATTACTGAAGAGAGGCTTTTGTGGACAATCCAGATACTGTATACAAGCAGGAAATGCCACAATTATTGTCAAAATTTCAGAAAGTTGGAAGAAAAATACTTGCACAAAGTTTATATTATTGCTACCCTGGCTTAGCATTAGAATAATAGAATAATGAAACCAGCCACTTTAGCTTAGAGATGAGCATGTGATAACAATGTGGTAAACAGATTGGGACAAGTTTAGCAAAAGAGGACAGGAATAATAACAACAAAAATCTATTCTCTAGTATCATTCTGAACTAAAGTCAGCTCTTGTAGGAAAAACGAGACTTGCGGATTACAGTGGCTGAGAGCACACATTATGTTTAGCCATAGTTTATGTTAACCATCCTTTTTGAACAAGCCACTGTTGGCTGATTTTACTCATTGGACTAAGCCATAAATGAAGGTTAATAAAGACATTTTCTAGGTTTACACAATAAGTAAAAGCCAAAGCTCAACACCCAAAATAAACTTAGTGCAACACTATATGAAACAGTTTTGAGCAGACATCGCTGAATACATTTTTTCTCTGTATGATGATGTATCCATGACAGAGCAAATTCCTCCATATAAATTTTCCAGTGCAGGTGATAAATATAGAGAACATTTCTATATGTATATGTCTGATCTAAGAAGATAATCTGTAATAGAAAAGGTTTATATACCCAATAATAGCAACAATTGTAACAAACATTTTGCTCCATCCCTTTTAAATTAGTACATTGAAAGCTGGGCAGAAGGAAAGGGACTGATTTGTTATGTGACCAGGCTGAATTCAATTCTATACTGGCAATAAATTCTTAAATTAAACTTGAATTCAGGGGCAGCCTGGTCCTTAAATCTAGGACTAAATCACAGCTGCTTTTAGTACCTAAGTCGACTTTGTGGATCCCAGGATGCTGTAAAAATCAGAATAGATCCCATAAACCCAAAATCTGCTCAATCCTGCTTCATGTTCACAAATAACTAAAAAAATTCTTTACTAGCAAGATTTACAACAGGAGTGTCTAACCTTGACAACTTTAAGACTTGTGGATTTCAACTCCAGCCAATCTGGAGAATTCTGGGAGTTGAAGTCCACAAGTCTTAAAGTTGCCAAGATTGGACACCCCTGGTTTACAATACATGTCCCTTAAGTAATGTAATTTGTTTGGTTCCTTTCTACATTTCCCACATCCTCTAAAATGTTTATGTGTACTGAAATCACACATGTGGGAGTCAATAAGTACCAACCTTAAATGTGTTTAGCTTTTGAAAACAGATATGGCCTGACCCTTTTAGCAACTTGGTTTTATGACTAAAAGATAGTAACATCAGCTATTAGTAGAACTAGAGCCGGTTTGGCATAGGAAATGTGATCCAGATTATTTTTGTCATTAGAGTAGCAGATTAGATTTTGTGTTTGAAGCACTGAAGGTTTGTGCCATCTGGGACAACAGAAGCTGGCTTTGTCCATGGCCTGCTTTTTTCTTTTAAATAACCCTCATGATCCAATTAGAAAGTGTGATAATGTTGTTTAGCAAATGACGTTAAAGCAATAAATCACAGACCATAAGGCACCTTGCTTTATTAAAAGACTTCTTGTTCTTTCTAAATGATGTGCACATTATTGTTTATGGGAGGTACACCACAATAACCATGAAAAACTCCTAAGTACTAAATGCCTACCATTTTCTTTTCTTTTTTTCCCTTCTGAAGATTCCTGTCTCTTTACCAGCACTCCCAAGGGTAACTGCATTTTGGAAAACTGACCTTTGTGGGAAACCAAAACCCACGGTCTGTAAATTATAAAGCTCCATCCACCAGAAGTCATGATTACCTCTGATTAAGCTTTCCAGGAACAGGTTCATGTATCTAGGAAATCATCTGAATGAATTAGCTATGGAGGAGGGGAGTATCATCTGCATATTTGTCAGAAAGCGACTTATCTGAAAAGAATCCTCTTGTGATTTGGCCCTCCGTTCATATGTTGCCAAGTCTGTCATCTCATTTCCTGAGCATGTCTTTCCCAGGAAACTGAAGGAAGACAGCTGTCTTAGACCATGGTGATAAACATCAGAAGGAGCTGGATAGCGCCTTTTCCAACTAGCCAATTTTATGAAAAGGCACAAAAGCTCACAAAAGCTTATGACTTTTTCATAATATTGGTTAGTTGGAAAGAGTGTGACTAAATTCCTTCTGATTTTGTCTCTGCAAAAGAAGCTTCTGTTTTTCTTTCTCAGCCTTAGGATGTTTTCAACTTTCTTTTGGTGGCTGTCTTGAACTTATTTGATTGTAATAAGTTTTTCCAACACATACCCCACCCTCAGGCTATAGCAGGGGTGTCCAACCTTGGTAACTTCAAGACTGTGGACTTTAACTTCCAAAATTCCCTAGTCAGCCATGCTGGCTGGGGAATCCTGGGAATTGAAGTCCACAAATCTTAAAGTTGTCAAGGTTTGATACCTCTAGTCCAGGGGTCCCTAACCCCAAGTCTGTGGACTGGTACCGGTCTGCAGCATGCCCGCAACCAGTCCGCACAAACAAACAAAGCCCCATCCACAGGATGTAAGCAGCACACAAAACAACACCCCCTCCGGGCCACGGAAAAATCTCTCTCCATGTAACCAGTCCCTGGTGCCCAAAAGGTTGGGGACTTCTGCTCTAGTCTTTAGCCTCTCTGGCTGCTCTTTCTGCCTGAGTAGAATAGCCCTCTCAATGAAAAGTCTTCTTCCATGACTTTTTCTCAGAATATAATTGACATCTGGGAAGCCAGGGAAGTTGTAGCCTACTGGAAACATAAATATGCAATGAAAAAAATTATATATGCTACTGGGGAGTAAAATGTAGACTACCTTTGAACATTTCTCTGAAAAATTCTCACTTGGAGGAGAAAAAGCAACTTCTTTCCCATAAATTTGAATGGGCATGCTTGCATATTGTTTCAAGCAACACCCATTGATTCTATATAAATATATCATATTTCATAATCTAGTGCAGAAGTCTCCAACCTTTCCAGGCTCATGACCGGAGGGAAGGAGAGCAGCTTCAAAGTTGGTGCATGCACGCGCACAGAGCCAAGCATACTGACATGGCAATAGCCGCCCCATTCATGCATGTGGCATGTGCTGGTGCTGTGTGCCCTGCAGCCCCATGGCGGCTAGTGGCCTGTTCACACATGCACAAATGGGCTGTGGACATTTGTCCCGTGCTAGTGTCCCCGTTCGTGCCTGCTTGCATGGGCGAACGGGGCAGCAGGTGCTAGCGCAAGTGGGGGGATGTGCGCCCACATGTGCATACACCGGCCAGTCATTTCTGCATCCTGCAGATCAATAGCCTGTGGCCCGGTCCCGTGCCACAGCCCATAGGTTGGGGACCTCTGGTCTAGTGGCCATACAGATTTTTGCAACTCTGGTTTGACAGCCTTCATCTAATCTTTCCCAAATCAGTGAAATAAACAAATTATTAAATTATAATTTCCATCACCTCCAGCCAACATGGCCAATTTGTGGTTAGAATGGTTGGAAATTATACATCCCAAAGTTCTGGAGGTTCATTGCTAAAGATTAGTTTATTCCTTTAGCACAACGATGAGGCAGATAGGAACTGGTGAGACCAGTAGTATGAAAGAAAGTTATAATTACTGTAAGTAGTAAATGAAGAATCATACTTTAAGTGTTGTTCTGGAGCCAGAATATATTGTAGATATGTTCTCACCATTTGCCATGCTGTTTGGGATGGCAGACAGCTCCAATGCAACTGTATCTGGAGAACCATAAGCTCATGCCCTTGGCCTAGAAGGGAAAAAACCTGAATCAGAGAACTACAATTCCCACTCTTGTCATAGGAAGAAAAACAAAGCAATGCAAAACAAATTCCTATAGGAAAAAAAGCAAAATTATGTGGTCTGAAAGGAATAAGGAATACTTGTTTTTACATAAGGAATTTTAAAAATAGTGATCTGCATGAGTTGTGACGTAATGCCAACCAGAAATCTATACCTTGTTTTCCTAAACATTATGGGCACTCCATCACTGGAGATTTTTAAGAAGAGACTGGACAGTCACTTGTCTGAAATGGTACAGGTTCTCCTGCCTGAGCATGAGGCTGGACTAGAAGACCTCCAAGATCCCTTTCTATTCTATTCTATTCTATTCTATTCTATTCTAGTCTAGTCTAGTCTAGTCTAGTCTAGTCTAGTCTAGTCTAGTCTAGTCTAGTCTAAACAGGTCTATTCAGGCTAGCTCAGTGATGGCAAACCTTTTAGAGACCGAGTGCCCAAACTGCAACCCAAAACCCACTTATGCATCGTCGGGTGCTGGGTGGGTGTGGCCCATTGGGTGGGCGTGGCCCATTGGGTGGGCACTGCTGCGGTGGTAACGGCAGACTGGGTGGGACTAAAAAGTTCAATGAATCAATTCCAACTTTGCAAGAACTTTTTTTCCCCACATGAAGTTGAAATTGATTGATTGATTGGATTTTTTTTTTTTTTGCACATGGCGGTGGAGGCCTAAAGAGAAAGGGTTTTATAAAACCCAGCTGAAGGCCTAGGACTGGGGCGACGACGCATGTGCCCACAGAGAGGGCTCTGAGTGCCGCCTCTGGCACCCGTGCCATAGGTTCGCCACCACTGGGCTAGCTTCTTTAGAAGTAATTCTCAGCTATGTGGGAATCAGTAATGGATAAGCAGTTCTCATAAAATTGAAGAAGGTGTTAAAGTGCATCCAGGGTCAGCCCTATTATTAAGCAATTTGTGGCATCTGAATCACATATGTGATCAGGGAGGGTAACCATGATGATGTCTTCTGTTTCTAGACATTTATTTCTTTTTATCATTGGGCAAAGCAGCATAGGCCCCAAGTGCTACAGACACGGAAGAAAATTTATCCTAACAATTCTCAATCTAGCTGCTTCAGGGAAGAGTGCAACTTTTTCACATCTTAAGCTGGCCTTTAATGTATTATTTCCAAGTATTCTGGAGCAGACATAGGTCTGAATCTCTCTTCCACTGCCTATCAGTTGTAAATCATTGTTCTTTCAGTTATTACTCAAACAAATGCCTACGTTAATTTTCACTTTTTTGCATTTTTAGTTTTAATATTTTGCACTGATATATAATAACAATAACAATAACAATAATAAAGTTGGAAGTGACCTTGGAGGTCATTAGTCCAACTCCCTGCTCAGGCAGGAAACCCTATACCATTTCAGACAAATGGCTGTCCAATCTCTTCTTTAAAACTTCCAGTGTTGGAGCATTCACCACTTCTGGAGGCAGGTTGTTCCACTGGTTAATTGTTCTAACTGTCAGGAAGTTTCTCCTTAGTTCTACGTTGCTTCTCTCCCTGATTAGTTTCCATCCATTGCTACTTGTCCTCCCTTCAGGCGCTTTGCAGAATAGCTTGACTCCCTCTTCTTTGTGGCAGCCCCTGAGATATTGGAACACTGCTATCATGTCCCCCCCTCGTCCTTCTCTTTGTTAAACTAGACATACCCAATTCCAGCAACTGTTCCTTATACTGTATGTTTTAGTCTCCAGACCTCTAATCATCTTTGTTGCTCTTCTCTGTACTCTTTCTAGAGTCTGAACATCTTTTTTACATCGTGGTGACCAAAACTGGATGCAGTATTCCAAGTGTGGCCTTACCAAGGCATTGTAAAGTGGTATTAATACTTCACGTGATCTTGATTCTATTCCTCTGTTAATGCAGCCTAGCACTGTGTTGGCTTCTTTGGCAGCTGCAGCACACTGCTGGCTCATATCTAAGTGATTGTCCACTAGGACTCCATGATCCCTCTCACGGTTGCTACTATTGAGCAAGGTACCACCTATACTATATCTGTACACTTGGTTTTTCTTGCCTAAATGTAGAACTTTACTTTTTTCACCATTGAATTTCATTTTGTTAGATAGCGCCCAGTGTTTCAGTTTGTTCAGATCCTCCTGTATCTTAAGCCTATCTTCTGGAGTGTTGGCTATTGTGTTGGCCAACTTGGTGTCGTCTGCAAATTTGATGAGTTCCCCATCTATCCCCTTGTCTAAATCGTTGATCAAGATGTTGAAGAGCACTGGGCCCAGAACAGAGCCCTGGGGCACCCCACTACACACTTCCCTCCATGTAGATGCAGTTCCATTGAGGACCACACGCTGAGTACAGCTGGTCAGCCAGTTACGAATCCATCTGGTGGTGATGCTGTGTAACCCACATTTTTCTATCTTATCAAGTAGTAGGTTGTGATCTACTTTATCAAATGCCTTACTGAAGTCCAAGTAAATTATATCCACAGCATTCCTCTGGTCCACTAATTTTGTCAAATGGTTAAAGAATGATATAAGATTTCTCTGGTATGATCTGTTTTTGACAAACCCATGTTGGCTTTTAGTAATGACTTTGTTTGCCGCTAGGTGCTCGCTGATTTGTTGCTTGATTATCTTTTCCAGAATCTTCCCAGGTATTGAAGTCAGGCTGATAGGTCTGTAATTTCCTGGATCCATTTGTTTCCCTTTTTTGAAGATGGGAACTACATCAGCTCTTTTTCAGTCCTCTGGTAGTTCCCTAGTGGTCCAGGATCTTTGAAAAATATAGTTCAGTGGTTCTGAGATCACATCTGCCAGTTCCTTGAAAACCTTGGGGTGTAATCCATCTAATAATTTGCCTACATGCATTTTCTAGAGAAAAACGCTTAAGAAGGGCAAGACAAAGCCTTTTGATTGGTAGCATTAGGTACATTCTTTCTGGAAGAAGTCAAAGTGAACAGCTTGATCTGCTTAATTGATTCATGTCAGGCAACAGCAGGGAGCGTCTTGAGAGAAGGTGACATGCCTGAGCATGCAAAAATCATGTGCTTTGCCAGTGGACTTTCTTTTCAAGTAAAATATCACTCCCCAGATCAATGTTGCTATTTTGTTTCTACAAGTTGTGCTAAATTTGCAGACACACTTAATGTCTGGTACAGCTTTGGTGTATTACATTAACTGCTTTGCACATACAAATGTGGTCGAATATGTGGATATAAAATGTGGATTTATATAACAATTATATAAAAATTATATAAATTCTAATCTATTTATATACTGTAAAGATTAGAAATGTCTGTGTGTGTGTGTGTGCATACACTTAAACCAAGATATTTGAATGAACCTTTGCTTTGCAAAATTGAATATATATTGTATCAAAATCCACACAGTGCTATACTCTACATAGCACTACAATGTTCTACACAGCTATATTGGAAACTGCAATTGATTTTGTTTATATCTAATGCTAAAACATAAACCATGGCTTATAAATCACAGTAGCTAGGGTTATTGTTAAATTAAATATAAACAAAATACACATTTGGGTTTTCAGCGAGGTATAAACCACGTCTCTGCAGAATCATAGTAATCTCTTTGTGTAAAACACAGTGGAGTTGCCGCTAAATCTCTTGATTGGCTAAGAGAATGATGTTTCACTGCTCTTTATTTTAAATGGACTGCATAGGGATTTGGTGATGGTTTTTAAGATATGAATGGCAGTATTTTAACCTTTTCTTCCCATTCCCACCTTGTTTCTTTCATTTTAGCTGAAAAATTACACTGCCAAAATTTAGTCAATAGGCTGCTTACTTTTGGCTCTATAATCCCAGGGATTACAAATGCGTATCCATTTCCCTCCCAGTCTGCAAGTCTCCGTTGGCTGTTTCTGCAAGCCAGATTTGAAGAGATGTTAGTGCTGACGTTAAATGTTATTAATAGCTATTAAGTCATCAAACAAAGCAGGTGCCATGTTTTTCGCATCAGCATTTCAGTGAATTTCTGGCTTTTATATTCCATCTTTCCATTATGACTCACCAGGAAGTCATTTCCAGCAGAAAAAAATAATGTTTGGCAAAAGCAAGCAAGGGATTGCTGAACTCATTAAAAGAAAAACAAATCCATGCACGACCTAGTCATTCAAAGAGCTTCTAAATTATTATTTACTGTCCACAAATGCCTACAGCTGAAACATGACCTGGTTAGATTGATTTCTTAAAACTATTTCTCTTTTTGTACTTGTTCTTTAACCACGCCTACTGGATCTGCATGAATTTATCTTATGAGTACCAAGCTGCAATCCAGAAAACACGAGTGTAAATTCTCTGAATGCAGCAGTATGAGAAGCAAATATTGGCTGGTCTTCCATTTTTATCCATGCTATAATGAACAAAATATATAATGGCCTGGATAAAATAAAGCTTTAGTCTTTTCTCATGAAACAGCTCGGAGTTCTTACATAAATAGTGTTTATGGCCATAGGAGGGTCTTCCTTGGTCCATCTCAGTGTAGTTAAAAGTAATTCGCCATAAAGTTCGTAGGTTTCAGAGGTATTTCTTAGGTAAAAATATAGGAAAATAACCAAACATCCTGGCTCATTTTCTATAACTCCAACATATGAACGATATTTCTCACTTTTTAAATTAGTAGTTATTGAATGTGTTAATTGACTGACTCTACTCTGTACCTGGGGTGGAGTCAGCATCTTTGTCCAACAGGTTATGCTTAATTGAAGGTGGGTCATTTAAATGAAGGGTGAATGCATGTGATTCAGAGCACTGAAGGAAAACAGATAGAGCTGGCTGAAGCATTATAACTGAAAAAGAGGGAAGTGCTTGAATTCCAAAAAGGATCCAGATTATATCTCCCCATGTAAGTGTACTAAAATTTCTTATGAGATCAGTTTTTCTAATGATTTCATTAGATCCGCTTTATGTGAGCATTACTTAGGAAAGACAATGTTTATGTGGTTTTAATTACATAAAACCAGCATGTTTCAAAAATGTCTTGTCTAAAACTTAGAAGGGGAAATTAAAATTAATCGATTGCTACATGTGTAAATTAAAAGAATAGCAATATTCTAATTCTAATGTGTTAGAATATGTGAAAGAGTCCAGAGGACTTTAAGCTGCAAGATGGATTACAAAAAATTGAACAGAGAAAATATTCTTATAAATGAATGGTAGCTGTTTCTTCTTCTATTTTGATTATAGATCCTAAATGTTTATTCAGAAATAAACTTTTCTGAGTTGGATTTATTGTCTCATTAGTTACTCAGGAGTTTAGACTACTGAGAGGTCACTTAAGTTTTCCAGATGTTGTGGACTACAAACTCTTGCAACCCATTTTTATTCTCTATAGTGTTTGGCACCAATGGAGTTTAGTTGAAGAATACCTATGTATGTCTAATACAGATGTAGGTTTGACTGGGTTCAACATGATAATGTTTGTTTTGGATATAGCTGTCTTCTCTCAGCCTAGAAGTATAGGATGTAAGCCATGAATTCTGTCTTACAGAAATGTATTAACTCAGCTTATTATAGTTTATTTAACAAATGGTGGTCCCATTTTAACAAGATTATACTATATACACATACACAATTTTTCAAGTTGATCTGGTATTAGCTTTATTTCTATTTTAAGAATTAAAAACTTTAATCAGATATAAAAGTATTTACTTTTATATCTATAAAGTATATTGAAATATACTTCAATTTACACAAAGGACTAAAATGAGCTGGAATGCAATTTAAAAGATGTGTGTAGTTTATTCCAATTTAAACTGTGGATTTAGATCCATAGAATTTGATAATTTGAGTTGGATAATTTGAATTTGGAAAACTCAGGTTGTAAAACTCAGGTTTTACAAATCAATTTAAGTACATTCACATTCACAGTGATAATTTAAATTAAATCCATGATCCAGTTCATGATGTTGATATCTAATTGCCTTCAAATGAAAACATTGAAATGAAACTTTATACTGCCTTAATATTTAGGGTACTAAAGGCTCAGTACATGAACTGTGATCTCCTAAGCTTGGCATATTACTAGTTCAGAAACATATTTCACACAGTTGAACTACCGACGTTTAACAAATTTAACTTCTAAAAATGTAAAAGGAAAAACATGTTCAAAGCATGATTTATTAAACCAAGTACCAATCTTTCTCCCTCATCTCTCATCATACATCTGAATAGGAAAACTGGTTTAGTCTCAAATTAGACAGACTATGAAACAAGGTTGGGAGTTTTTTTTTTTAACATGAAAGCAAAATTGTTCACAATGACCCATCATGAACAATCCAAATTGTGATTATACATAAAAGAGAAGTTCAATAGTGTAGAAGTTGTAGACTTACCACTTCCAGGTAACCAAAATCTGAATGACAGCTAAATGGCAACAAAGAAATACAAAAATCTCTATTTGTTGCCGTTTGCAGCCCACAGATAGTACACCACTTGTCAATCATAATATAGTAACACATACACTGAGAGCCAGTTTGGTGCAGTGGTTAAGGCATCAAGCTAAAAACTGGGAGAGTGTGAGTTCTAGTCCTGCCTTAGGCATAAAGCCAGCTGGGCGATCTTGAGCTAGTTTACTTTCTCTCAATCTAAGAAGGGGGCAATGGCAAAAATTTCTGAAAAACCTTACCAAGAAAATGGCAGGGACTTTTCCAGGCAATCTCCGAGAATCAGAGTTGATTGAACAGAAAGAAAAACAACAACACATATATACATTAGGATAATGCTAACAGAAGATGTACATTACTAAGATCCCTGACTCCAGAAGTAACAGGAACCAAGGGTACTTTTGCCACCTATTCCCCAAGAAACACTTAGTTGAAGGAGCTGCTACAGAATTGTGGAAAGAGAAACTTCCAAAAGATAATAACATGGATGAGAGAAAATACAAACCTCTCCCCCATCCAATGTATTCTGCCCTCACACATAATTAGGTTTGATATTGTCTCATGTAGTTAATCTTTATACAAAACTAAAATGAAATAAATATCTTTGAGGCTGAAAGTGTATCCATGCTTAACTTGGGAGCCAGATCAATGCTAGGTAGTTGAATATGTTCTTAATAAACAAAATTACACTGTAATGCAGTAAACCCTGAATTTCAGCCTCAGGCAAGGGTGGAGAAGCTTCTTGTTAACATTCTAAAGCATTGCAACATAGTGAATGATGTAAAATGTACATTAAGAGATCAGCTCTAATCATCAACTTCATACATATTCATATATCATGTGGGAATGAATTAGATGCTTAAGTTTTGGCTCTGGTTGGAATAAAAGATGAAGTAATCCTTTAGCACATAAAAAAACCTATACGTTTGTGTGTGTGATCTGGTTCATATATTGCATTGAACCATAGCTTCTTTAATTATGGTTTGCTGAATGAACCATAATTGGCTAGATTCGCATATCTTTTGATGGGATAATTGGCTTGATTCCCCAAAACCTATATATGGACTAGGTATAACTCTTTAATACTAATAATATTATGTTAAGGCTTCTGATCTGTGAGCAATTTTGTTGCTTACTTTTATTGCTTAGGAGCTATAGTAATGTGCCATAGATTTCCTTTCTGTCAGAATCTGACCCTCTGGATTAAATATTTAATAGTGATATTTAAAGTAAGAGGAATGGCAGCAGTATCATCAACATGTGAGCTAGTATGGTAGTGTGAATTCTCTACTATGTTTGATTCTTGCTCACCAATAGCTGCAAGAAAGCACGTGACCAAAGAACCCAGGAACAATGATATGTTTTGACTACTGTATTCTCTAATGGGTCCTCAATATAGCATCCATGGCTGGCACATACTTGCTTTTTTGTCCACTTACCTCCCTGCCCCCCTGATTTTGTATTTTCCCAAAATTTTATTTGAATTAAGTGGAAAGGTGAAATGTTGCAGAGTGTCCTGCTTCTGTCCTGTTTCAATTATACATTACACACATAGTTGCTATAGAAATTATTAGTTTACTCAAGGTAACAGCGGACAAGGAAAACAAACCCAAAAGCTTGTCTAAATGGTTTTGCTTTTAACAGGACCACATAGAACTATAGTCCAGATTCAGTCCAATGTTCCAAGAGCCAAGTCAGGATTGTTAGCCAGTTTAATCTTTGGCAGAATTTCACAAGCAGAATCCACATAAGCATCAGCCAAGAGCCATAGATTAGATGATGGCTTCTAAAGAGGGATCATGGGGTCAAGGTTGCTTCATAAATCAGCTCACAGCAGATTTATTCTCTTGTTTATCAAGGAGCCACAGAGCCTAACCCTAACCCTCATGTAATTTTAAAGCTATAGATTATTAAAATCATGCTAATAAGTGAGTATTAACAAAATCAACTAAAACATGATTACGTTAATCATGTCAACATAAAAAATTATACTTGTTTCTATGTAGTCATAAAAAATATATCCTTATTTAATGGGGATCATTCAAGGCTTGAATGATTTAAAAAAGTTAATATAAACCCAGATTTTGGGCGTGGTAGAAGTCTGTGGAATTTGGAATCTTAGTCCAAGCACAGTTTAATTATGACTGAATTTGTGTTTCAAATATGAGGCTATTTCAAATTCCCAGACATATTCATACTATTTCAATGGCCATTCTCCCAACTTTTGAATGCATATCACCTTACTGCCATACTGAAGTTATCTATACGTACATTGTGCACTGGTTACAGACTTCAATACCTGGAAAACCTCAGTTTGTCACAAACTTGTTATCAGGAACAATTTCCAGCTATTGTGTCTGGCTGTCCCAACTGATACTGAACAAGAAAACTTGTAGCTGGTAATTCAAGAGTTTGGCTTTTGATAAGCTAGATTTTTTGTTTTTACAAAAACAACAACTAAAACAACTGTTATGAAAAAGTATAACACAATGTAAGGTTCTTGACCTATACATCAACAATCAAATTCAAATCTTGTATATTGCATAAATAGGAGAAAGAAGCACATCCCACTTTGGGATGGAAGGAGCAATTAACCCCTGTATATTGTTATTGTAATGGAGCAGTTTGGGCTCAGCTTCTAGCCTTGTCCAATCTCACCTTTGCATATTGGCAGTGACAGATGTAGCAAACAGGCCGGGAAATAACAGAGGTGGCTTAAGACATTGCATTGCCTGGAGTCCATACTTCCAAGGGATAAGGCTAGAAAAATCTTGCCAAACTATTCATTTCAGATTCCAACCTTCATTTATTTTCCCTTTCTGGTGTTGTCAAAAGTATGTCACTTCACTCTACTCCCCAACAGAGCTGATGAAATAGAGATGTGCAAAGAACACATGATGATATTCTTTGTTGGGGGAGGGGGTTGTTATATTGATTTTGCAATAAAGAGGAAACTTATTTTAAAACTAGCTGTACCCAGCCACGCGCTGCTGTGGCTCAGTCTGGTTAAATGGAAAAGAAAGAAAAGAGAAAGCGCACATTTGTGTCACAGGTGTGACATCTATATAATAGTAGGTATATAAAAACACGCGCGTATTCGAATGCAACGTTGTGTCAAAATTTCAAAGCAATCGGTGAAGAACTTTCGGAGATTTAAGATTTTGAACAAACGAACATTTACATTTTTATTTATATAGATGATGTGGACCCATCATTCTTCTTTTTTTGTTTTGATTCTACATCCTGAGCATAGTCAGAGCATAGTGTCTCTGATTGCTCCCCTCTGCTGTATGGGACTGAGCAAACAAGAACTTCAAAACTAGGATTGGCAGAAGTTAGATCTGTAATGTAAAGTTATCTTTTCAGGCACATACCTGCTTGACTTGGGGAGAATTTCTATGGAGACGGAGATTCAGGGAGGCACAAAGCAGGTATTTTCTTCTTGGGTTGCTATTTTCCCCTCACTATTGGAAAATCCCTGATGATTGTTTGTTTCTTTCAGCTGATACTCTTAATGCAAAAGTTGACTCTGAAGTTTCCCTGTTGAAATGGGTAATGAAAACAGCAGTCAAGAAAGTCAGGTGAGTTCTGAATGAACATCATTACAGAAAACATTTTCTTAGAGTTACTAAATTGTATAAGTTAAAAGATAAGATTCATAATGGATAAAAATTTTTTGATGCTAGTGACTTCAGTGCATTCAAGGCTATAAATTGCCATTCGTGTGAATGGAGGGAAGAGAGAGAGGGCAAATTGTGTTTCTGTTTGTGCAAAAGTTACTAATGTAGAAGTCAAAAAACTACATCAGACGTCCCCAACCTTTTGGGCACCAGGGACCGGTTCCGTGGAGAAAGGTTTTTCCACAGACCGGAGAGTGCGTGGTTTTGTTTGCTGCCTGCATCCCACAGATAGGGCTTTGCTTGTTTGTGCGGACTGGTTGCTGGCATGCCGTGGCCCAGTACCAGTCCGTGGACCGGGGGTTGGGGACCCCTGATCTACATCACCAAACTATGTGTGCCAAAGGGGTGAGTTAGTAATTTTTGAATTCTAAAAAGAAAAATAATTCAGAAAATGCTAAAAATGTCCCATGCTATGATTTCAGCAGTCTAGAATAGAGTAATATTCATCAGTTGAGGAGAAGAATTACTGGTTTGGAAATATTTTGGAATCCTCTTCAAAATTCTAAGCAATACATAGCCAGTAAGATATTAGTCAACAAGATAAGTTCCAAGGATCTGGCAATGGGGAAATCAGATCTTTAGAAAAATAGAGTGGTAGAATGGGTGAGGAATATTCCTTGCTCTGTCTTATCAACTCTTAAATTGTTTTGCTGACCTAAGCTTTTCACTTTACAGTTTGTGTACTCCTACATCCAGAATTGTGTATATTTTTCCCACCCATCAGATCCTGTGTAATTGGATTTTCTATGCCAATTATGTAGGAGAAATTAAAGAAAACTGTGCAGTTTTACTGATCTTTCTTTCACACCCGCATATAACCACACAGAGTGCTGCAAAACCTTTATTTATTTTATATATAAATTGTGAGAATTGCCTGAGTGTTTGTCATCTGTAGGAATTTGGTATGTTTTCANAATAATAATAGTAAAGTTGGAAGGGATCTTGAAGGTCATCTAGTCCAACCCCCTGCTCAGGCAGGAAACCCTATACCATTTCGGACAAATGGCTGTCCAGTCTCTTCTTAAAAACTTCCAGTGTTGGAGCATTCACCGCTTCTGGAGGCAGGTTGTTCCACTGGTTAATTGTTCTCACTGTCAGGAAGTTTCTCCTTAGACTCTGCAGCTTCAAGTTGCTGCAGTCATTTGCTGAGATGAACAGGTATAGAAATCAGATAAATAATTAAATATTGTAAATACATACCTACCTACCTAAATGCTGGAAAAATTAATGCTGTGTTTAGAAAATATTACAGTGCACTGGAAGGTTTGCCATAGGTACAAAGTAATGAACACAAACACAATGAAAACCTCTAACCTCTGCGACACAACTTTTTCCTAAGATTTAGTATTACTGAAAACTGCAATATATTGTAGAAAATTAAGTTACGGTCTTGAATGTTCTAATAGTGGAACTTAATTGCTTTCATGACAATAGATTGGTCATTTGGTTTCCTTTTGGCAAATTGTTACTCCCTTGTCATTCCTCTGAGAGTTCCTATATAAAGGACATTCCATTAAATTATAATGTGCTGGTGCATTTCATATAACGCGATCAATCAATCGATCGATCAACAGACAGAGACTGACTGATTTACTCGCTTACTCTTTGGATTCTATCTATCTATCTATCTATCTATCTATCTATCTATCTATCTATCTATCTATCTATCTATCTATCTATCTATCTATGAGAATCCAAGGATTCATAGAGTTTTACAGTAAAAAATAATATTGATAAAAATACAATGAAAACAAATTATAAATAATTATCAAATAGTGCCCACCAACGTAATTTGTGGAGTGTTTGTTGTTTTTTGTTTAGTATCTTCAATTCAGTGTTAACTCTTGGCAAATGCCAGGACAAGTCCTTACACTTTTCTTGGCATGATTTTGGGAAGCCATTTGCCATTGTTTCTCTCCTAGAATTGAGAGAGAGAATGACTCGCCCAAAGTAGGGCCAGAACACATAGTCTCCCAATTTCTAGCCTGATACCTTAACCACTACACCAAACTGGCTTCCAACATACACTGTTTCAGAAGCCAAAATTGTGTTCATACAGGAAGATTGATAGTGAAGCTCTGTACAAGTCTACTTGCAAAAAAGCCTCATTAGTTTAAACCAATCAATATCAGTGAAACTCAAAAACCTGACTAAAACAATTTCAGAATTACTCTAACTGCAATATAGGACAGTGACTATATTGTCTGATGTAAACAAAAATAATTTAACTCTTTGTTCCCAGACTATTAGTTAGATAGCCATTTATCTACAGAGATACAGACTATTTGACTACAAAGCAGTACAGCCTGTTCAGGCCAGCATTTTAACAATTGTCTTGTGTTCGTAGCTGGCTATTTCAGCAATTGTTTCTGAAATCAGACTCCTGACACCAGGGGGATGTCCTTTGGTCAACTTCCCAGTGTTCACTTTCAACCACTTATGGAGGAAGTGAGTCCTTCAGAATGAGGACACTGATGAATTTAGCAGATGAAGGTTTACGTCTGTGCCAAACAGATTGGTCTGTCTGTGTAGCACAAAAATACAAATGGGAGATGCAAAAAAAAAAAAAAAACCTAAGAAGGTCAGTTTTACTACAATATTTTTCCAGGGCTTCATCTCCCTGCAAGCACAGTGTTATTAGGAATGGAAACTTGGTGTAATTCATCCAAACTGACTTCCAGCCAAGACACAGAACTATATCATGTTGCAACAACTGCCTTAAAAGGCTCTGTGTTTATAATGAGGAAAGTACAGCAGGAANATAAAATTTGTTCCAATTCACTAGTAGACTTTATTGGCAAGATTCCTGCTCTCTTTGTCTGTGAGGTTATTTTTATTTAATAAAAAAAACTTGTTTGATGAAAATTTGTTTTGGATACTTGGATTGTTCATGCTTATTTTATTCTTGCTCTCAAAAGGCTAGTTTACACATTATAGCAATTTATTTGTTTTCTTTACACCAAATAAGAATATATTTAATATTACAGTACTATAGATATAAAACCATAGTAGTATAAATATTAATTCTGGGAATCATCATGTACTTTTGATTAATGCAATGTTTTTATCCAAGTGCTCTTGAGATTATGGCTGTCTATTCATAATCGTGTTTTCTTAAGCAACCCAGTTTTCTAAGTTCACATATTAGAGTGAAAAATAAAGTAACAACATCAGTCTTTACAGCACATTAGACTAAAATACCTACATTTTCAGTGCTACCATTTACTATATATGTATTATGTGTATATACATGCATTCATTGTTTCTGTGTCTCTTATACATTTATGAAAACTGAGTACTGAGTGAAAAAGTTTTATTTGCCTATCACTGGACCTGTCCCAACCAACCAGACAAGCTTCATAAGTCTCCTCAATCAGGGTCAACCATAGTAGTAAACCCAAAAGAAGAAATATGACTTCCCCTTTCTGCCATCTGAAGAATTGCTAGTATCTTTTAACCCAGTATCGGTAGAATATAGAGAGGCCTAGGCATATTATATTCCAAGGCATATTATGAGCTTACAATCATACTCCCAAAACACCCCTCTCAAAAATCTGTGTAACATTTTATTAAGAATACAAAACAGCAATGAAAAACAAGAATAGGTATCAGTCTTAAAGGAGGAGCTTAAGCTTCAGAATTATAAATAAAGGCAACATAAGTAGACCCATCTAAGATATGATTAGACCTTAAATAAAATTATCTTTGAAAGAAACAGAGCACTTACTTTGAGCAGAAAATAAAATCAAATTTTATGCTACTCTATCTGGTTACTAACCACATCTAGAAAAATTATGTGAGAAATTTCTTGCTCATAAAAGATTTCATCACATTGCTTTAGTAGCAGTATTCTTAATTGGTATGTATATATGTGTATGTGTGTATGTACATGTATATATGCACAATACAAGTTTAAAAGCTCTCTCCTTTCCTCAGCCATCTGCTTTTTTCAGAGAAATTCAAAAGAACTCAAATTTCCAACAAATTTGTTTCTTGCTATTTCATCTCAAGAAAAGGGGAAATGTTCTTGCTCATAAATTTAACAAACCTATTTTTATAGACATCTTACTACAGGTAGAAGGACAAAGGATTAGTCTATAGGTCAGTTGTAGATATCTTCTCATCAAATGGGGATTTTTATAAGTTTTCATTATGAGAGGTATCTGTTACATAAGGGATCTGTGTATGTGGAATAATATAGTCACACATGCAATCACTGAAGAATAGAAAATAAATGGAAGAAACTATTCTTTCAGTTCACTCTCCAAAACTTCATTTAAGGCAGTAATGTAATACTAGCTTCAGATCATCTGTGCTTTCATTTTCACTCTTGAATGATTTCTTGCATCTTAAAACACTCATACTCCAAAACCTGTATGTGGTTATAATCAAGATGTTAGTGCAATTACAGATCTGCCTTGTCTTCCATTTTTTAAATGATGCCAACTATTTCAGTCTAATTAAAATACAAGTACAGAACATAATAGTCTGTTATAAATGGGCAATATTTTAAGGCTTGGGCGCTGCAGACAATCTATCATCCTTCCAGGGGACAAAGGAAGCTGTCCAGTATTGTGGTGTTGGCTCTGCAACGGGGGAAGTGATCGTTTTCAATCTAATTTTGGATATTTTAAAGGTTAGGATGAGAATGATGAAATAGCAAACTTCATATTCACCTTAATCTTTGAAACCTTAAATGTGGACTAAACCTTCTATTTTCAGGGCAGGTGTTGGAATGTTTTCCATACTTACAGTTATATAAGGGAAAAAGAAAAATTATCTACAGATTACTGAGTCTGCCATAAACCTAGAAGTCTCCTATAGTCCATGATTCTCAAACAATAGTGTTTTAGTTCATATATAATATGACATTAAAGGGAAAAAAAGCAAACCACATAATGGCTGAATACATTACAGGAGATTAAACACGTCTTCTAGTTGAGTGTCTTTATCTCTACATGGTAATATCCATGTAATTCTCTTGATAACCATCCAAAAGAGGTTTGCTATTATCTTTTTCCATAACAGCTTTTGCCTTTCCAGTCTGATTGACAGCTCTGGAATTTCCTGATACTCTTTCATCTCTAGCTAAACTCAACTTGTTTACAGTAGCTTTAAAGCACAGAGAAAGTTGGCTAGGGGTTGTCACCTGTCATTCACAACTGGATTGCATGTAGTCAGAATTATTGTTGTGTGGTATAGTTTAGAAAATAATAAGCTATATTGAAAGGGGGAAATTCCAACCAAATGTTCCTCAGATATCCTGCTGTCAAAAACATATATTAATTCAGCTGTCCATGGTTAGGAAGAAACATCATAAACCTCCAGTAGTTTAAATGAAAAGGATAATCCAATGGGAATTATAATACAAAATAAAATGTAGAAGCACTGAGTCCAATAAGATTAGTATCTGTACTTATTATATTGTTTAAGCATTATATTTTGTATGCATATGATTCTTAATATTTCAGTTTATTATTACAATGGCCTAACAAACACCCTACTGAAACTGAAAGCTTTCTTTGAGACTGACATGTTATTGGTTCATGTTTTTATCATGAAACATGATATATATTGAACATTTAGTCTATTGCAACAAAGGCAACAGAAAGTCTTGTGTTATATAAACACAAGAACATTAAAAGAACATTAAAAATAATTTTTAAAATGCCACAAATTTCTTCTTATGTAAATACCATTGACAAGTTACCCTCATTCTGAAGTATATTTTTTGTCATTTTAAAAAATATATTTGAAGGACAGCTTTTTCTCCTCTCTGCCATACTAATAGATTTCCTGATCAAAAGGAAATGGTCAATGGGCTGGAAAAAGAGATAAGGATATATATTCCTAAGAGCCAACTAAGAGCGTCACATAGTTGTTCATCTTCCCACACAATACTCAGTTCCAGACTTTTATTTTACGATTATTTGTTTATCCATTATTTGTCTTTGAGCAACATTAAAATAGGACATTAATAAAGGATACAATTTTTATTTTGCTATTAAAAAAGTAAGTATTCATTCTATTGGTTGGTTGCTTTTTAACTCATGTTTTGTTTTCCTTTCCCAGGAGGGCCCTTCAGTTCCAAAATCAACAGAGCCATTTAGTACTGAGAAAGAAATAAAAACTAAAAAGTCAAGGAAAAAGAGCAGAGACAAATCACTCAACCAAGATGGCTGGGACACGTTACCATCAGATTCTGCAGTTTCATTACCATTACCAGATGAAAGTTTCTCATTAACTGCAAAAGATACAAGGTAGGCAGGAGATGTTTTTACTTTGTTAGTGAAATAAGTAACTGGAAGGCATAACACATTTAAAGTTGACTGGTGCCCAGGAAGTTGTTGCCTGGGAAATTTACCACAGTAACTCGAATAACATTACAAATTAAAAGTCACTTACTACCCAATTAACTGCCTTTTTATATTCATGGGCAATACAAGAATGTAATAGAATTTTAATATCATTTCAGTACATGCATATGATAACCTAAGGGTTCTTATTCAATGTAGTACCTGGGAATTAAAGAACAGGAAATTAATTATTTTGAATTAAGAAAGAATAAAATAATGACCCGCTTTATGTAGTACTACAAACTTTGCTATTAATATATATATCCAGGGCTTTTTTTCAGCCGGAACGCGGCGGAACCGCGTTCCGGCACCTTTTTCCGGGCCGGCCGCACCGGGCGCAACATCTGGGGGGGCGCGCTTGCACTCGCAGCTCTCTGCCCCTGCCTGGCTCACAACCGCGGCCATAGGGAGGCTCGGTCGGCGCGCCCCTGGCCCGTTTCCTAGGCGACCCTGCCCGAGCAAGAAGCGGCAGAGAATCCAGAGGCTCTCACGCCGGCGCCCTCAAAGCCAAACGCGCCCCTCCCAAATTTTACTTGCATTCCTGTTCTCTAAAGGGGCGGTCCTAGGGTTTGATGAGGGCGTGGCCAGGTTTGGGTGGGGGCGTGGCCAGGGGAGGGAGGTGAGTTCCACCACCTTTTCTCTGAGAAAAAAAGCCCTGTATATATCCCTGATGATGCTGGGAGCTCCCAGCGAAAGCTTGGTTTTAAATTAAAGTTTTAAACTTTTTTACTCTCCTGGTGATCATGAGTTTTTATCTATTTTATAATATATATATATATATATATATATATATATATATATATATATATATATATATATATATATATATATATATATATATATATATATATATATATATATATATATTTAAAAGACAACAAAGTGATCACCAGGAAGTATAAAACAATACAGTTTTAATAAATAAAACCAAGCTTTCGAGGGCCTAAAACTGCCATCATCGTCAGGGTATAATCAGGATGCTGGGAGAGCTTGCTTATAAATACAGTCATGTCTGCGCACGGCTCCTAGATCTCGTGAGAGGTCCCGGCCGGCCAATCCTGGCCTCATCTGCAAACTGAGTTAATTCTTCCTTACCTCCTTTACCTAGATGTGTGTTACCACCCTCCTCCCCCCTTTTTTGTGTCCGTATCTCAGGTGGGCATCCTCTGCTTTCCCAGGCTGGAACGCGCCTCCCGTCCTTGGGCTGATTCACCCTTTCACAATCCCCAAGGACGGGAGGTGCATTCCAGCCTGGGAAAGCAGAGGACGCCCACCTGAGATACGGACACAAAAAGGGGGGACGAGGGTGGTAACACACATGTAGGTAAAGGAGGTAAGGAAGAATTAACTCAGTTTGCAGATGAGGCCAGGATTGGCCGGCCGGGACCTGTCACGAGATCTAGACTAGATCTAGATCAAACTAGAGCCATCCACAGGCTTGGCAGTCGCAACTGCAATATTATATGTGTTTTTCAAAATTTGGATTGCTAACAAAGAATTAAGGGAGAACTGGAATAGCCATTTCGAACATTTTAGTTCTTTTCAACCAGACATACCCTTCTGAGATTTGAACCTGGGCTGTCTGCATGTTAGGCAGATGTATTAAAAAAGATTCTTTTCTCCCATATTTGGGCCGACAGGGTGCACCAAACTCAAAATAATATATATATATATGTTTTCTGAGGTTTTCGCGGGTGTTTGTATGTAGGTCTTTAGTTATTCGGGTTTTCTCCCGCGTAGAATTAGAAGTGTCTTGGCGACGTTTCGACGAAGTCACATTCGTCATCTTCAGGCTGGTGTCTTCAGCTTCCTGCTTCTGGGAATAGTGTGTGTGATCGCAGCTGTTTCTTCCTTTTAACTGCCAGTGGGGTTTGAGCTGATTGGGTGGGAGCTTGGCTGTGTTCTGATTGGGTGGAGATGTGTTCTGATTGGCTCCTATATGTGTGTGTGTGTGTGTGTGTGTGTCTGTATACACATGCATACATACATACATACACATACATACACATATATACACATTAGTTTCCCATGTGGCAGTTAGTTAATGTCTGGGGGTTTGGGCTAGTTTTCCTTTCTGGAAAGTTTGGCCTTCTTTCAGTAGGAGGCTTGAGGCAGAAAATGAACTGGAGGGAATGAATAATTTCTAGAAGCACAAAAGAGCAAAGGTCAGCAGATTTTTCAGCTAAAGAGCAAGGCTGCCCATTTATGGGGACACTGCTCTGAGGGCTCAGGTAGGAACCAGCAATTCCCAAACCAGAGATGTCTACTATGGAAATATACAAGAACCATTTTACCTCAAGAATTCCAAAAGGATGCACCACATATTTGACAGTTTGAAGGGCAGGAAGAAGTCACAAGTTTATTTTTTTTATGCCTCTAATGGTATAAAAATAATTTTGATCTTCTCACTAACAGTAGGCAACCAATTTATTTATTTATTCTTGTCTGCAATAAAAATTCTATCTAGCCAAGCTGTCTCTGTAAGTCTTCTACCAAACTGAACCAAAGAATCAAGCTAACTTATGAAATGTCATAATATTCCATAATATGAAATGTCATAAAGTCCAGCGTGAGAAGCTGGACAGATTAATTTCCCACTCCATACCTTCATCACTGTGGGAAGAGAGTGAAGGTCTAGATTAAAAAAAAAAAGGATGGGAAGACTTAAAAGTGCATTGATTCAAATCACAAATGTCTGACTCTACCGTGATAATATTCTAAGGGAAATTGATTTTTCCATTTCAAATTTGGGATTAACAATTGTGAATCTGTTCCTTTTTCTACAACCCCTTTTCTTTTTCTGGCAGTGGAAACTGGCCTGTGGTGTCTGACTTGGAGGAAAGGGAGTCCCACCAATCCCTAGCCCCAAATAATCTTCTTTTTGCTGGGATTGACATAAATGAAGAGTTAAGGACCCAGAATCCTCTCCTGACCAGGTATAGATAATTTGAGGAAATATCCTTGTTTTTCTGTGTACTTATGGATTTGGATTTGCATCTTGTTTATGGAGGTTTTTAAAAAAAATGCAACCATAGATAAGCTTATTCTGGCTTTTTGAGTTTCCCTTACATAGTTTTTGACTATTTATTAGATTTTGGTTTTCTGAATGACGTTGTGCTGCTTGAATTTTGCATGTTTCTGAAGTCTTGGTTTTCTTATCTTTTTGTTCTTAATTGTTCAGGCTACCTGGTCCTCCCCCTGATCTGAGAGAAGTTTGGGGAGCCTGTCTATTTAGTGGCTCCTCTTCTCTTCCTGGCCCTCGCATCTGCTTTCTGCTTTCTCTGGAAGTCTGATGGTGTTGACATTTCTATTTCCTCAGATGATTCTTAGTATTCTATTGTTTCTTCAGTCTAAAAAATGATGCTCAATTCAGTTTCTTACACTGGTATAAGAAAAGTAAAATGTACCTTATGGAATTCTGAAAGTATTGCTAAATTTCTTTCCACCATTCCAGCTATTACATCAGGTCCAATTGCCTAACCCTGTATGCTATATTTGAAAGTAAATGCGTGTTTGCGTGGCAAATCAAACTTTATGTGCAGCATAATCTGTTTTGTGTTTGTTCTCATGAGGCACCTCAATATATTTAAACATACTCTCTAATAATCTAAAATTGGTAAAAAGCACACAGAATGAAATGCCTGGCTGACTGTAGCATATATTTCAAATAAAAACAGCAAAGGCATTTTTTTTGAATAGTCATAAAAATTGATTCCTGATTGTATGAATAATTGAGAGTAAATTGAAAATAAAGTGGGAGGGGGAGATTCCTCTTGATTTTCAATGATGTGCCATGATGGTGGAACCAGGATGAGGAAATGGATCTTACAGAAAGAAGCTAAATTAAAATTATATTAAATACTGTAAATATGATTGTTTCATGTGAATTAAATAATTTCCCCTTCGGTTATATTAATAATTATAATTTAATGCTAATTTTTGCAGTGTGGCTTCACCCAAGGCGTGAAGTTCTGAGGTGTCTTGTACACTCTAATTACAGGTACTAGATATAGAGTTGCTTCAATTTATAGATAAACGTAGATCAGATATATAAGTTTTAAATCTACTAAATTGAGTGGAATATCCCCAGCCAAATACTGTGGCCACCACTTTACTTGAAGGCTTTTTCTATTTTTGAATTTTAGGAAGGCAGTGAAAAGAGAAGCTTTATTGAATTCCTAGTGAGTTATCTTACACTGTTGGTAATCTATATTCAATCTGATGTCTTGTAACTTGCTTGAACCTGAACTTGATTGTTATCTAGGCAGAATACAGTATTCTCCGTTTTTCTAGTGAAAGTGCTACAGTAGTACATAGTTTGCATTCCCAACTACTGAAATGTATCAGCACTCATAAAACAGTTGGGCATAAAGCAAATATGGTGAGGTCAGATCCTGCAAAAGTCAAGATGGAAGTTTCTGACAGCAAATACAGGCCTACCAGATCTGGACTGCAACAATCCAGACCTCAAGCCTGCAGCAAAATATTACCCTGAGCTTTGCTGCCCTCTAATGATCATCTGCATTTTTGCAGGCAAGATCTGCTGATTGGGAGGAACAATGATGTGAAGTACCAAGGAACAACTGATCAGTTTCAATTTAAGAAGGGAAACAGAAAATGGTTATCAAATTATGGAAATAGTAGCAGTTTAATGCTGTTTCATTGGAACTGAATAAGTCAGAGAAACATGTAGAATAAGAATCAGAATGTTATTTGGCGAGGCTTTCTAGTACATGAAAATACTTCGTATTTTAATTTGTCTTAGAGTAAAAAGGCATATCATGAATTGGTAAGCATCCTACACATTTGTTCAGAATTCAGTATTGCTACATTCGTTGCGTTTATTCCATACTAAATTGGATTGAGATTTTAGCTGTAATTTATTACATACAGAAGGATGCAATATAGAAGTCTAAACTAGATCTCGCAAATCCAAATGGAGTTTCTGGACTATTGGAGCGATAATTGCCAGAATTTCCATTGAGAATTTTGGGAGTTACAGTTGCTGCATACTTGAAAAGTACAAGACTGAGAAATGGTGATCTAAATTAAACTTAAAACTGGAAGAGCTTTAAAATCCAGAGACATGTGGTCATATCATCTAAAATTCATTTCTGGTCTGATAATTTTTCTATATTCTGTACTCAAATCAGGATTAATTGTAAGTCTATCATGAACATCAGGTGAACCAACTGACAATTCCATAAATTCAAATATCTAATACAATAGCACAAAATGCTGTTGTTGTGGAGAGAATAGGAGATGGAAGGAGTATTATGTATGTTCACCTCCTTGAGCTACTTATAAAGTAATAAAGGTGGAATAAAAATCAAATAAATAAATAAATGCTACAGGAATATATTTGCATCTAATGATTCTCTTGCAGAAATTTTATATCATTGATGCCTCTGACTTCTTGCCTCATGAAATCAAACAGATAGCTTTTCAGTGCATGTGCATGCATGGCTTTGAAACTTCTGTGATGTGGAATTTATTGCCAAATTGAAATGAATAAATGTTTCCATTGTTGGCAGCCTAAATAATGAAGGCCTCTGTAGTATCACTGCTGAAGAATCAACCAGTGAAAACACTGTTGTGGCACAATCAGATGTGATGGCACTGGAGAACAACCTGCACAAGGGAGATTCCTTGGGAGGCACTGAAGAAGAAGGACAAGATCAAAGGCAACAGATGCCAATGCTCTCTAAGCATGGTGAAGGATGCACTCCACTAAGTTTTGAAAGTAGCACTGAAGGCTTGCCAGCCATGATGTCAGACCCTGCTATTATAAATGATAAAGACACCAGAATTGTACCTCTTGTCAGTGGAACAGATGCTGACTGTTATGCTACTACTTCTGCAAGAGAGTATGAGAAAGATCCAAATAATACTGCTTTGGAGCAGATTCCTTCATTAGATTCTACTTGGACACCAGGATCTGAAACCGAGGAAAGCAATTCCAGTGAATTAGATTCATTGCAACAGAGTGAACTGTTGACTGAAGGAGAGAAGACACACATTAACCTGTGGCCTGAGAGTGAGAAAGACAGAGATTCTTTTACCATTAAAGAAATCAGACAGGAGACTGAATTGGAAGTGAGCCTAAATAATGAAGGCCTCTGCAGTAACACTGCTGGAGAATCAATCAGTGAAAACACTGTTGTGGCATATCCAGATATGACGGTGCTGGAGAATAACCCGCATAAGAGAGATTCCTTAGAATGTACTGAAGAAGAAGGAAAAACTCAAAGTCAATATACGCCAATGCTTTCTGAGCGTGGTAAAGAATGTACTGCACTAAGCCTTGACAATATCCCTAGAGGTTTGCCTGCCTTGGTGTTATACCCTGCTATTGTGAACGACAAAGACACAAGAATCGTACCTCTTGTCAGTGGAACAGATGCTGACCATTATGCTACTACTTTTACAAGACAGTATAAGGAAGATCCAAATAATACTGTTTTGGAACAGATTCCTTCATCAGATTCTACTTGGACATCAGGACCCAAAACCGAGGAAAGCAGTTCCAGTGAATTAGATTCATTGCAACACAGTGAACTGTTGACCGAAAGAAAGAAGGAAAACATTGCTCATCTGCCTAAGACTGAGAAAGGCAGAGATTCTTATACCACTGAAGAAATCAGACAGGAGACTAAATTAGAAGAGAATAACAAGGAAGAGGCTTTAATAAAACCAGTGGGACTGAACACAGGTAGTGTAGACAACTTGGTAATGAAAAAAGAAAACTGTATTCCAAATAATCTCATAACAGGAAATTCAGACATTAATAAATATGGTACATCTGGTATTGATCAGAGCATTGTTGAGTTCAGAGGTGTCATCAGCGAAGATAGCAACAGTGAAGTGAACAGAGGGGACAGTCAATTCCAAGTATTTCCAGAAAGGAATACTGAGGTGCTTGAGGATCCTCCTACTGTATCCAGTTTGTCCTCAAACATGTCAAACCTGTTACCATTAACCATGACAGAACAACCAATTGGTGACTTTTCATCTGGAAAGGAATGGCTAGAAAAGGCCATCAGTCCAAAACCAAACCTCTATTGTGTGGATTTACCAGTTAGCGTGGAACCTTCTGATGCATCCTTGTTGCTAGAAATAAAAAACAAAATGCAAAAAGCAAATGCATCTCAGAACACACCAGAACAGATTATAAAGGAAATCACACAAACCGAATCTATGAGCAGGGGAAATACAGCCTTAGCTGACCCAGAAAATGTTATGTATATGGTGAAGGAAGAATCAGTTGGGGATAGACTGTTGTTACTTGACAGAAGAACAAGAGATTTCATGAGTGAGAATGACCTTACTGAGTATAATAAAGAAGAAACTATAATAGCTGTTTCTTCCAGAAACAAAGAGGATGGATGTCAAGAGGTCCCATCCTCAAGTCAGGTTATACATGAAGATATAAACTGCCCCCAAGAGACACCAATAACTTTTGATATGAATTCAAGACAGATCAGTCCAGATGCTGCCTTGGATGATTATTGGAGTTCTCAAGTAAGTGGTTTAGAAACCAATATCAGCGGCAACATTTTAGAAAAGAACCTCAGTTCAGTATGTAATCGGAATATACTCAATGATCATTCACCAGAATTAAGTGAGAACTTGGAGCAAAAAACCACAACTATAAATGAAAAAAAAGTAGCCAGTCTTGAGTCTTCTGAACAACTACTTTTACAAGGAAAAGACAGATTGCAGACTTGTGATCTTTTAAATTCCAGTGTAGAAGATATTCAGCTCTGCTTCCCAGTCAATAAAGAGAATGAGGTTGCAGATGGATTACTGTCTCTGCATTCTGAAGACAATGATATTACGCAAAATAAAAAAGAGGAATCCTGGGAACAGCCATTTGCTCAAAAAACCAAATCAGAATTGGAAGACCAGTTGATGGATGAAATAAATTCAGAGGATAATGCCTCAAATGCAGAAATAATTGCAGTATCTAAAACAGAACTTGAGTTCCACAACTTAAACGGACAGGCCAGAAGTGCTGAATGTCTTGCAATTGAGAAAACAAACATTCTAGAGGATGAATCCCACTCCGAAAGTAAAAGATGTGCCTCAACAGCTGGCAGTGACCCAAACTCTGTACCTGTGACTACTGCTGAACAAAGCAGTGCTGTGGGGAAGAATGAAGGTAATGAAGCTAGACAGGAGGAATGCAAAACAGAGATGAAAAAACAAGAAACTGACACAACTTTGGCACAAGAAACCCATATCAAATTGGACTCCACACGGCAAGTGCAGCTGGAACAAGCAACTGAAGAAAATGACCCTTGTATAAAACATGATTATTCTGGCAGCCCTTCAGGATCAGCAGTTGGAGCAGAAACCAGTCTGCAGCCATTAAAGCTTGGAGACGTAGGTGATAATAGCCTAAGGCCAAACAATTGTCCATTCATGAGCAATGATTCCGAAGAATTTTTGGAAACTCATCCCAAAGAGTCTGTGGAAAATCAACAGATGGTGGGCATTTTAATGACATCTCCCCAAGTGCAGTCAGACAAAAGCTCAAAGCCCTCTGGCACCATCTGCAAGGCAAGTGAAGACAAACAGCATATTTCAGACCCTGAAGGTAAAGACCTGGATCACGATGGTCTTCAAGCAGTTGCGAGTTCCCAAGGACAGAACTCTAACCAGACGTGTCCTGAGAGGCTACACCCACTGGAATTAAATCATTTCACTGGCCATGAGGAGCTTGATAAAAGTGAACTACAACAAACTGGAGACAAACTACACCAGCTCCAAAAAGTACTTGGTGGGCCAGAAGCAAAACCAAATAATCTATCAAATGAAAATGCATCTTTAACACATATTTCTGAATTTGTGGGAAACCCCACACAAAACAACAGCCTGCCAAACGTATTAAACTCACTGGAGGAAGAAAGTCATCTTAGCAAAGAAATCTTAAACAACTTAAAGCAAGACCTTTCTAATTCTCTGTTTTCAGATGGGGCTTTGGAAGGAGCAAGCCAGAGGGGTGCATTTGCTGAAAAATCTATTACAGTTAAACAGTTGGGTGGCTTAGATGAACGGTCAGACAGCAAATACACAAGCAATACTGACGTTACAGACTTTATTCCAGTGACACAGAAAACTGCTAGTGTCAGTACTGAACAGGCACAAACCCTGCAGGAGAGTTTAACCTGTGTAGGTGAACAGTCTAAGGACAATGGGACTGATGTTAACTTACCAAGCAAAGAACCAGAATTGGATGAACAAAGTTTACATACAGAGATAGAAGAGCACCTGAGTTTAATAAATGAAACTATTCTGAAAGATGAGCAAGTAACTTGCAAAGGGGACTTAACTTTCCTGCCTTCTGAAAACATAGGAATGGATGAACATCCTCCTGGATTACCTAATAGCCCAGAAGTTCCTTTGAGTGATGCTTGCCATAAAACATACCCTGTTGAAAAGACTGACATCCTATCTGTTAGCTCTCAAGCAGAACCAAGACCTCTTTCAACATCAGCACTTCTACATAATGAACCCAGCCAAGTAAGCTGCCAGCCTGCAGACTTTATGTATCATAGCCCTAATGTTGAATTTAAAAAAAGTGAACCAGAAGCTGTGGCATGTCAAGATGTCTTAGATACCCCTTCCAGTCTGCAGACTGCAGCTGCTACACCCATTGACTCAGATGATGCTTTTGTAGAGAATAGCACAACTGATCAAAGGAAACCAGAAGTAATGAATTTAGATGATATTCCTTCAGAAGCTGTTCCAGGAAAAGGATCTTGTATTCCAGGCCAAGAGTTCCTTTCAGAAGAGCATGTTTTAACCTTGCAGGATGTTTCTGAAATCAGGCAATCTGAAAGAAATTTGTCACCATTTAATTTCAAGAAGCTGCAGGATGAGATCTCAGCAATTAAACTAAAAGGGGATAAAAGTGATGTACATTTTAAAGCCCAGCAGCTTAACAGCTCAGCAGAATCTCTACTCAGCCTTTCAAGTTTAGAAAGGAAGTTTTTGGACTTGTCGTCACTCGATAAGCAAGCAAATTGTAAGGAAGACACTGCAACAAATATAAGTTGTGAAGATAACAAGCACAGTAACATTGAAGAAGAAAGCAAATGTGATTTTATAGAGAAATTTAACCTTCCCAAGATTGAAGTAGATGTTCCCAGGCAGCCTGCAGCAATATCTGAAAAAGAACCAGATATTTCATCTTCCAGGGCATTCAGCATTGGCTTTTTTGATTTCAGGAAACATATTAGCAAAATATTTGAACAGGTAGTACCAAATGCCTTGCCTGCCAATTTGCCTAACCTTGCCACTGAACAGAGTCTGAGTGAGAGGGTCAGTCCAGAAGATAAAGAAATAGAGGTTAAGCAGGAATTGGAAAAAGCTGATAAAAACAATGCAGATGGAGACCCAGAGAATGACTGGAAAACAAAAAAAAGCATACTGCCTTTGGAGGCTGAAATCACTAAAGAGAAAATAGCACAAGAACAAGAACACACAGGAATGCTGGCAAACAGTCAGGAATACGATTTGCCAAGTGCCTTTTCAGAAAAGATCCCTATCGACAAACATTGCTTAAACCAAAACTCTCTTGCAACTTTCCCCAAGTTAGTTAAAGCGGACGGCTTATGCAGTCATGAAATAAATGCAGAGTTTCATGATCACCTTTGCTCTTTAAGCAGTGATACTGCTGAGAATCAAGTGAGCACAGAAAAAGTAGAATTTCAATCTAGAAGTTCCGGAAACCAAGAAATGGAGAATCTGCCATTTTCTCCTAAAAATGAAGAATCTTTAACAATTCCTGGAGTTGTTCCAGATTTTGATGCCACAGCCGCTGCTGCTGAAGTAAAGGAAGGTAACTTAATTAATCTGTGTAACTTTGAAACAGATGAACCTGAAAAACAGTTCACGTATGATGGAAATAAAAACATCAACAAGGGAAATAGTGACAACAGTACTGAGCTAGCCAAGATTTCAACACTGTCATTTCTTAGAGATGATCTTGATGCTCATAAAGAACAAACAGATCAGTCCAGGATATTGCTTGATGAAAATCCGATTTTTTCCAATGAACATACATTACAGAACCAAACTGTTACAGTACTGGATGCCATAGATAGCAATAATTGGTCCATAGAGGAAGAGAAGGGACAGGACACAGCAGAACATAAGCTAATTACTTATTTTAAAAATGAAGTAAGTCCTGTTGAGTCCAAATTGGGATCCAGCAGTGTTCAAGAGAGTTGCATAGAAAAAACAAATGACATCAATTTGAGCACACTAGAAGGACCAGGTTTTTCTACTGATATTCCTAAAGCAGATACTGCAAGCATGCTAATCACCAACAACTGTGATGCAGTTTTGCAAGCCAGCATAGACATTCAATCACCTGATGTAAAGAGGCATTCAGAAACCCTTCAAGGGATGGAACAAACTGTATGGACAGATGTGGATATGGCTTATTTAAATCAACTCAAAGAAGAACCTTTAGGTTTTCAAGATATCCAGGATATAATATCACCTTTTTCACATTCAGAATTGGAGCAAAGCTTTCCTAGTTTGCTTGAAGACATGGCAACGGAAGAATTACCCCCTGAAAGGTATTTAATTTAAAATTAACTGTAAAAAGAATTCAGTATATTGACATTCAAGCAAGACAGCAGTTAGGGAGGATGGATCAAGCATTTTTTTAAATTGAATTGAACTTTGTTTAGCATGTTTTATCTTGCAGCAGGGATGGCCTACTTAGGAAGAGCCCTTTAATTCTTCACCCAAAATTAATGAAAATACTGGATTTTAAGGAAGTAATGCAACTTTTTACAGCCTTAGAGCTGTACAGATGCCAGGTTTTTCTGAGTGCTAACACTTAGGCCAGTGGTGGCGAACCTATGGCATGGGTGCCAGAGGCGGCACTCAGAGCCCTCTCTGTGGGCACGCGCACCGTCGCCCCAGTCCTAGGCCTTCAGCTGGGTTTTATAAAACCTTTTCTCTTTAGGCTTCCACTGCCGTGTACAAAAAAAAAGGTTCAATCAATCAGTCAATTTCAACTTCTCGCAGGAAAAAAAAAGATTTTGCAAAGTTAGAATTGATTGATTGAACTTTTTAGTCCCACCCAGTCTGCTGTTACCACCGTAGCCATGCCCACCCAATGGGCCACAGCCACCCAATGGGCCACAGCCACCCAATGGGCCATACCCACCCAATGGGCCACACCCACCTGGCACCCGACGATGCATAAGTGGGTTTTGGGTTGCAGTTTGGGCACTCGGTCTCTAAAAGGTTTGCCATCACTGACTTAGGCTATAATTCAATATACACTTTCCAGGCAGTAAGCTTCAGTATACAACTATTAAGGTAACAGGCTAGAAACCGAGAAACCATGAGTTCTAGTTACACCTTGGGCACAAAGCCAGTTGGATGAGCTTGGGTCAGTTACTTTCTCTCAACGCTAGGAAGGAGGCAATAGCAAATCACTTTTGAAAAACCTTGCCAAGAAAACTGCAGGGTCTAGTCCAGGCAATATCTAAAGTAAATTCTGACTCAAAGGAATGCCACCACCCTAAAAAAAAAATGCTTTACTGAAGTCAAGGATCTTACTTCTGGATATACAATTTAGGATTAAAAATGTATATCATTAGAATCTCTCAGTTGTCAGTCATATTCTAGTACAGTGATGGTGAACCTTTTAGAGACCAAGTGCCCAAACTGCAACCCAAAACCCACTTATGCATCATCGGGTGCCGGGTAGGTGTGGCCCATTGGCTGGGTGTGGCCAATTGGCTGGCTGTGGCCCATTGGGTGGGCGTGGCTGCAGTGGTAACGGCAGACTGGGTGGGACTAAAAAGTTCAATCAATCAATTCCAACTTTGCAAGATCTTTTTTTCCCCGCAAGAAGTTGAAATTGACTGATTGATTGAACCTTTTTTTTTTTTTTGCACACGGCGGAGCCTAAAGCGAAAAGGTTTTATAAAACCCAGCTGAAGGCCCAGGACTGGGGTGACGGCGCGCGTGCCCACAAAGAGGGCTCTGAGTGCCGCCTCTGGCACCCGTGCCATAGGTTCGCCACCACTGTTCTAGTAGCTATAATCAGATAGCTCTACTTTAGCTGTGTTTATTAATACAAGATCTTATATATAAAGAAAAAGTTACCTGGAATATCTCTGACTGCTATAGTATAATTCACCTAAATTACTCAAAATTCTTTTCCAATGTTCCCTGGTATTCCAAAATGTTCATTTTTATATTCATGTTATTTTAGAATTTCCAATGAGATTTGATTGAGATCTTAATTTATATGGCATAACATTGGTATACAGATGTGTGGGGTCTGAGGTTTGCAGGTTTATTTAGCAAATGTATATAGCTATAAGTTGCTTTTTTATGTAGCATGTTCAAGATCATTCTCTCACAGAGAAAGCAAATGAATTGTTAATATTTCACAGCTGAGGAACAAATTAAGAATACTACAGACCTGTTCTCTAGTTTTATATCCACGTTTTTCTTTCCAATTTTTAACCATATAATTGCCTACTGGATCCGTACAACAAACTGTAAAATAGCCATATTTTGGTTGGGTTCTTTCGGCAAACTACCTTTTAGTCTTATATTGTTCATGAATCTAGTCATTATTTCAGTTCTTCTTCCCAAATTCAAAGAATCATGGACCAAATGGGAGAAAAAAAATCTTAATATCTAACCCTAAAACTATTTTTAAAAAATTAGACTTGTACCAATGACTCATTCCAGGATGTAGCAAACTTTTTTAATTATTTTAAGTATATCTTTTAGGGCAGTGGTGGCGAACCTTTTAGAGACCGAGTGCCCAAACTGCAACCCAAAACCCGCTTATGAATCGCTGGGTGCCAGGTGGGCATGGCCACCAAGCTGTCATCTCGTGCTCGCTCGCTCGCTGTCCACTCCGACTCGTGCTCACTCTCTCGCTGTCTGCAGCAAATGCTGCTTCTGCTGAAAGTTGCTCCTTTTATAGTCTCTCGCCTATTCCCAGACTGCGCATGTGTGGAGAGGAGGAGGGAGCAGCTCAACCCACGTGCCATCCGAGACTGCTCCACGTGCCCCCTGTGGCACGCATGCCATAGGTTCGCCACCACGTTTTAGGGTATTCCTGATCTTAACTTTGAAACTGAGGGAATGTTTTTCTGTGAATTATTATCATATTTGAGCCCACAGGCTTCCTTCTGCATTAACTAGTCTTGTCATAACCTTGTCATAACCTTTCCCAATCTCTTGCTGTACCTGAAAGGGGCACTCCAGCGTAGCTGCCAATGAACTTTAGCCAAGGCTCAGAGAAAGACACTAATTGTTCTAGATGCTTGGGGATTTGGGACCTGCAGGGGGGAGGCTCTTTAAATAATTTCTTTATGAAAAAGATTTGAACACTGGACATTTAGATTCACATAACACTCTAAACCAAAATAAAACAAACCATTTTATGGCAACATATGTGGTGGAAATCCAGCCAATTGTGGTTTAGTTGATAAATTATAGTTAAGCAAAACATAGCTAAGTGTACTCCATGAAACACAGCTCAACATTACAAACCAATTGCAACATTGGTAGATTTTTAATACTAAAATTGCAAAATAGTAAGTGGAAGAAAACTGCTTTATTGTATCCATCATTGACCAAGACTGAGCCAGGGAACTCAGCATTGGATGAGGTAAATTATTAAGACTATATCTTATTTATTTATTTAGCGTATGAAATGCAGTAGGTCTTATTTGTCTAGGGACAAACTATTTCCAGCAGAATATGATGCAACTTTTGAGTGATATACTAATTTATATAAACTTTTGGGGCTGTGATCAAGTGTCATGAATATAAAACTGCAATACAAATCAGCCAAAAGGATGTCATAATATTGGAACAAAAGGAGAAAAATGAATTCAGAATGACATATGTACATAATATACATTAAATAAGCATCACGTAGAAATTAAATGAGGATGAGAACTCATCTATATCAAATTACCATAGTTAGGACATACAGTTTACATCAGTAAGCAGTTGTGATATGATATATTTTGACAGATGTACTTTTTCAGTTCTTTCAAAATTAATTAAATCTGTTCAAAATGAATTTAGAATATTTTAATATTTAAATCAAATTGGCAATATTGGAATATTGCAGATCATATGGAGGCAATACATCAGTAGATGCTGACCATGGATCTTATTGTAGATTAAAGTCACTGACATGAATATACTATATGTGTGACATTAAGCTAATAAACAAGTAATAATAGTAAAAGTATCGATATCAGAAAGTAATGGAACAATGGCTCCAACTTTTTAATCTTGTTAAATAATTATTCTCCAGCAATGCTTGAAAAAATATACTTCCATGAGGAACACACATTTACTGTCATATTGTTATATCTGCTTTGTTTGATTTGTATTGTATTTATTTCCCTACTTTTAATTGTTAGGATTTTTGTCTGCTTGGGTAGGTTAACTTGCATACAAAGACCTGGTAAAGTTTTTCAGGACACTCACAAGATGCAATAAGATTGTCTCACATGTAAACAGCAGCTATTGAAGACACAATATCCTTGTCAGAAGAAACTTGGCCCTACTTTTCCCAGATAGATCTGAAGTCTAGATTTCTGACTTAAAAAAATAATCTTTTCTGTTTTATTTTAGTGTAAGGATAGATAAAAATAATAGTCCAAGTTGTCATGTTTGAGTATGTGTTCACTTTTAGACTAGGCCCTAAATTAACAGCCCCCAAAATAGCCATTAGTGTTTATTCATTGTAATAGATCAACTTCCATATAATAAACAATGCAATAAATCATGTAGGTAAAATAAATTGCTAATAGCTTTATAACATGAAAATGACCTATAACAGTGATGGCGAACCTTTTAGAGACTGAGTGCCCAAACTGCAATCCAAAACCCACTTATGCATCGTCGAGTGCCGGGTGGGTGTGGCCCATTGGCTGGGTGTGGCCAATTGGGTGGCGTGGCCAATTGGGTGGGCGAGGCTGCAGTGGTAACGGCAGACTGGGTGGGACTAAAAAGTTCAATCAATCAATTCCAACTTTGCAAGATCTTTTTTTTCCCTTGAGAAGTTGAAATCGACTGATTGAACTTTTTTTTTTTTTTTTGCACACGGCAGCAGAGGCCTAAGTGAAAAGGTTTTATAAAACCCAGCTGAAGGCCTAGGACTGGGGCGACAGCTCCCGTGCCCACAGAGAGGGCTCTGAGTGCCGCCTCTGGCACCCGTGCCATAGGTTCGCCACCACTGACCTATAATATCCTATTTAAACTCAGAGTTTTCATACAGCCATCATGGCTGAACAAATTTTTGCAATACTTTGTGATTTCTAAGGAATGATGCCTTAATAGAAAAACTGCATTCACTTCCATAGAGCAAGGTGATAAATAAGAAGGAGAGATATTGGTTCTGAGCATCACAGATGGTAGAACTGATAGCTCAACAAATTGGCAATGATTTAGTTTCCACTGCATCTTCCCCATGAGGGCAAGTTTGATCTTGGAAGAGAATGTTGCTATCTATCTTCCCAGAAGCAAAGATGTCATTAAACTTGGTAAGTATAAATGAGGAAGACAGAACTGAGCCAGATCTGAGGCTTTGCTCTTTCTTTCCACAAGGAAACAATGTTTCAGTCATAATCAATAAATTAAGGATCTCCCCTCCCCAAGTAATTCAATCAACTGATCATTATACATGTCTCTATTGATATACATCTGAGCATCAACATCAAGATTGCATTCTATACACAATTGAGAGGCAAAACATTGTTCCTAAACTATGGGTGTAGATTTGTGTACTGTATTAAATCTGAATAGCCTAATTGCAGCAGGAACATTATTATTTCCACAACGGTTGCTGACTTAATTACAGCATTAGAAGTTTTATATGTGATAGATTTGATTCTTCTAAGCATTAGAGTACTGAAAGAAAATTCCAAAATATTTAAATGTCATAATTTGCTTGATTAGCATAAACTTTACTTTTATGATGGCAATTAGCAGATTGTTTTGTAAATAGGGTTTGTAAACTCCCCTGAATATTGACCTGTAAAAGGAAGGATAATAGTCTTAATTGCATAAAGCAAAATAGATACTTCTTTATAAGGGGAGCCAGAATATATCCTTGTGGAGCATCACAATTAGTCTAATAAGCTGGTAATGAATATATATGTTTCTTAATTCTCTTTGTAGTCCAAGGAATGTTGGCAGCCTCATCAATCACAACCAAGGTGGAGATAGCAATAGCACTTAGACTTATATACTGTTTTACAGTCCTCGTTAAGCGGTTTACAGAGTCACCAAATTGCCCCCAACGATCTGGGTCCTCATTTTACCGACTTCAGAAAGATGGAAGGCCTTGAGCCGGTCAGGATCGAACCTTGAGCCGGTCAGGATCAAACTCCTGGCAGTGAGTAGAGTTAGCCTGCAATAATGCATTCTAACCACTGAGCCACCATGATTCAAATAATAACAACTTACCTCCAGAGTTGTGGGTGCTCCATCACTGGAGTTTTTGAACAAAAGATAGGATAACCATTTGTCCAGGATGATTATAAGGATTCCTGCTTTGGGAAGAGAAGGTTAGACTAGAAGATGTCCAAAGTCCCTATGATTCTGTGCAAAATAGAAACATTGGGTGCTCTCAAATCAAACAATCCCAAACAAAAGGTTGCAGCAGTTTTTATACAGAGGCCCCAAATACCAAGCAAACATCATGTGGTCTTAGAGATTGGCACAAAAAGCAAATACCTTCCTAACAAGCATTTCTTATCAGTAAAACAAGCATTTTTCAGATCTGATCTACAGCACATAGCCAGCAAACAGCAAACTTAGATCAATCAAGTCTGTAAGCCAATGAGCAGTCAAGGCAGGATTTGCTCAGATGCCAGAACAACCCTTTAGCTTGGTAGAATTGCAACAAGTGTGTGGGAAAGGTATTACAAAGTATTAAAATGGCTGAAAAGTACAGAATGGCTAAACTCTGGCTGTCATCTCCACAATCACTGAAAGTCAAATCACTGGCAATATGCAAGATGCTTCATGACTACGAACAATATTTTTTCTGACAGGTGGGTTTAGGATAATGCATCAATATATAGTGGATCAAGTGAAATCTGCCTACTCGTCAGTTTTTAAAAACTGCATCTAATTTGGTCTTGGTTTTTTATGTATTCTTTGTCAAAAATTTAAAATTTGAACTCCAACTAAGTATAAAATTAACTTTTAAAAATTCTTCAATGAAAATGTTTGTCCATTGATAGGTATATATAATTCTTGTTTAGATGCCAGATTGTATAAAGAATATTTACACTGGGAAGCTATGGGAGATTTAAAAAACTGGGAAGCAATCTTATTGGACTCATTTGATCATCTTGTTTAGGAAGTGCTAATAGCTGCCACATTGCCTTATCCCAAAATAACAGAGACCCGAAATAAGGGAAGAATAATCACTATCTAAGTGGGAAAAGATCTTAATATCTGTAATATTGGTGATGGTTAATAGAAAATGCTATCATACAGTTATAATTGTTTCTGTATTTCCTTTGCCCAAAAAGCCTGTTTATCCTTCAGATTGACATCTGCTGATGTCAAATTTAAAATGAATGGTCAAATTTAAAACCTAATTGGATAACTTGCAGCCTCCATTAATAATTTATTCTCTGAGTGACAATCTCTGATCTAGCATAATTTGTTAAACCCAAATCTGCCTTCCTGATATATTCAGAAAAGAATTTTATTGTTAAGGTCTAAACTTGCGTCAAAATCTGCAAGATTCAATTCTGAGTTAGGAAATGTAAGTAGCAACTCAATAATCCTCAAATCTGTATTGTGTACTAAGCCAATAATTTAACTGTGATAAAAACATAGTGCCTTGTGCTCTCTTCTTCTTCTTTAAAAGAAGAAGCTGTCACTCAAAATGGGAGTGACTTTGGGGTTTTGGTTCATTTTAGAGAAATTATGTATTTTGAAGCATCTGATTCTCTTTGTTGTTGTTAGTTGCGAAGTCGTGTCCGACCCATCGTGACCCCATGGACAACGTTCCTCCAGGCCTTCCTGTCCTCTACCATCTTCTGGAGTCCATTTAAGCTCACGCTACTGCTTCAGTGACTCCATCCAGCCACCTCATTCTCTGTCGTCCCCTTCTTCTATTGCCCTCAATCTTTCCCAGCATTAGGCTCTTCTCCAGTCAGCCCTTCCTTCTCACTAGGTGGCTAAAGTACTTGAGTTTGAACTTCAGGATCTGATCTTCTAAAGAGCAGTCAGGGTTGATCTCCTCTAGGACTGACCAGTTTGATCGCCTTGCAGTCCAGGGGACTCACAGGAGTCTTCTCCAGCTCCATAGAAGTTTCCGGAGTTAAGAAAACGCGAGTCGGAAAGAATACCAGGTTGAAAGTGTCGGTATGTAACGTTGACCCTTTTGGTACCGGAACTGATATGCATGAAAACAACCGTCCCACTACAGAGACGAAAAATCATACGACAGATCTAAACGGTATCGAAAGGAGGGGTCCTCGTTCGCAGAAAATTAAAGAACCCTGCAGCCCCCATCTGAGGTGATCTTGGAGCCCAGGAAGATAAAATCTGTCACTACCTCCATTTCTTCCCCATCTATTTGCCAGGAATTGAGAAGGCCGGATGCCATGATCTTGGTTTTCTTAATGTCTGATTCTCTTTAGAAGGTGTTTAGTTCAGAGATTTGTGCATTCTTCTATCTTTGTTTTTTTTCACCATCCTTTTTTGAATAATATCTATTTTATATCTGCTCAGACAATTGGGGTGGATTGTGTATATGTTTAAAAAAAATAAGGCATGATATTAATTTTGTACCTGTGGCAAACAAGGTAGTGTCTTGAGCAGCTGGTAGTTCATAACTCCATTGCTTCATACATGCATAAGCTTGAAGAATTTCTTATCACCTGTTTCTCCTGTCTGAGTATTTATCCCAAGTGGTAGCAGCTGCTGTCTTTTACAGAACTGTAAACTTTATTTAGCAGCATGCCTGTAGATAAATACATCTTGCCTACACGGAATAATGTGAAAAACAAATTCCAGAACTTGGGGCCTTCCAAGATAATTAGCAGAATGTGTACAGACTTGAGTATATGGTTTTATAATTAAAGAAGAAGAAATGAATATATATTAAACTTCCTATTCCATGCTTTTGTGCTTCATATAGCCCATTTTAAGAATATTCATATATCATAGAGATATCATTGTTGCAAAGTTGTACAATATGTACAATTTTTGGAAGTTCTTACCTCTTTGTTGATGCTATTGAATTCAATTTCAATTTCTTGGGTTTTAAATTCATTCCAATTCAGTTCCATATCAGTTTGTAGTCATGTAAAAAAAAATGTATGGCACCTGACTTTCAACAACTTTGACATTTTGAACAGAATAACAGAGTTGGAAGGAACCTTGGAGGTAATCTAATCCAACCCCCTACTCAAGCAGGAGTCCCTATACCATTTCAGACAAACAATCTCTTCTTAAAAGCCTTAAAACAGCGATGGAGTTCCCACAACTTCTGAAGGCAAGCCCTTCCACTGATTAATTGTTCTAAGTGCACATTTCTCCTAATATACAGCTTTGGTGCAGTTTTCCTTATTTCTTTTCCCTAACTTATAAGAATTTTTTTAATTGTAAGCTGCATCAAAGTTGCAATGTTGAAAAGGGGATATATAGGTAAATTACTTTCATTTGTAGATTGTAGAACTGCAGCTTGTGTAAGACTGTATTAATTCAAATGGTCCAATCTTAATTCCTATGACAACTATGCGGCAATCCAGATCCACAGAAAACATTGAGTATCTTTGACTACAGTCAAGATAGCATTTCCCCAAACAAAGCTGGTACACAACCTGGGATTCTTATGGATTTGCAGCTTTTGCTCAAGCAGTGGTTGGTAGCTGTGGCTAGAAGGGCCTTCATTCAGATTTGTCTTACTTGTCAAGTGCATCCATTTCTGGACCAGGAGAACTTGTTTATAGTCATTCACATTCACATTCTGATTGGACTACTACAATGTGCTCTACATGGTGCTGCCATTGAAAACCAACCATTAATTCCAACTGGTTAAGAATGCAGCAGAGCACATGGTTCTGGGTGTTCCACAGTTTGCCTATATTACACTGCTGATATGAAGTCAGCACTGACTTCCAGTTCCTTTCTGAGAGCAGTTCAAGATGCTGGTTATCATCTTTAAAACTGAATGGCATGGGGCCAGATTATTTGCAAACTGCTTCTCCCAGAAAGTATCTGCCCATTCTGTCAAATCTGATCAAGTGAATGCACTCTAGATCCCTTCCTTTAAATGCTGCCACTTTACGGGACCTAGGAAATGTGCCTACTCTGTGTAACATACATTTCCTTGAGATCTGGCAGCACCCATCCCTTGATTTCTGCAAGGCCTTGAAGAGCAGGCTCTTCCTTCAAGAGTTGGGGTACAGTAAGCATGAGCTATGGTGGCGCAGTGGTTAGAATGCAGTACTGCAGGCTACTTCTGCTGACTGCCAGCTGCCAGCAGTTCGGTGGTTCTGTTTTCACCAGCTCAAGGTTGACTCAGCCTTCCATCCTTCAAAGGTCAGTAAAATGAGGACCCAGATTGTTGGAGGCAATTTGGTGACTCTGTAAACTGCTTAGAGATGGCTGTAAAGCATTGTGAAGCGGTATATAAGTCTAAGTGCTGTTGCTACAGTAAGGCAGGAATCCAGAACAAACTGAAGGTGGATGTAGGGGGGGCAGTTGCCTTCTTTTGGATGCCAGGTATTTTTGTTGTGGTGTTTATAGTTTTTAATGTTTTATTATTGTTTTGTGAGCCATCCAGGATTACAGCCCTGCATATAAGATAGCAAGAGGGAGAATATGATAATTTAAAATAAGTGAATAAAATAAATACAACCTAATGTTATTGGTAGTTTCAGCATAAAACCAGAACTAATTCCTTTTCCAAACACGATTCACAGAATCTCTTAGCAAGCTTTATTAAAAGGGATACAGTTACAAGAGTCCCAGCGACTGAAGTATTTCCCAGCATACAACTGCATCTATCTCAACACACATTAGGAGATAGTCATTTTCTTTTTTTTTTTACTGTCTTTCTAAGAACTGGGATGTCTCCTCACTGATGAGGATTGATTTTACCACAGCTATGATGAACAAAATCATTTCTATCTACTGGAACTGTAGATAATAAAACCTTATTGCTGGCTGAGCCTTACAATGAACCTTAACATTTATGAAAAGGTTTATAAAATCAAATAGGAAGAGAGCAAAATATAGATATTTTCAAAAGGAGTTTCATGACTTTAAGCCTCCTTGGAAATGTTCTCATGTGAAATTGCACACATTAACAGAACATAATATTAGTTATTGTGCTGAAGCTGGTATGTCAGATGAAAATTTTCCAATGCATTATTGCATTCAATATTTATTTAACTATGCATTGTCTTGCATAATATCAAGTTATTAAATTTAATTAGTGGAGCAAATAGTATTTGCAATGATCAGTATCTAAAAGACATTGGTTAATAAAAAGTACTGAAAAGAAAATCAGACCCCAGGAGATAATTTTAAGGTTTGCTAACTTTAAAGGCCATGTTTTTTATTACTTCTAATCAGTGCTTTTTTTTGTTTTAAAAAAAAAGGTGCTGGAACTCATACATGCCATACAACCCACCTTGCCTACCCTACAAGGTTTACCTTTGTAGTTGAAAAAAAACCCCTTCAATTTTTAGTGTATCTAAAAGACTAGGACTTTGTTCAAGGTAAGTTAATACAATTAATGTTACCATGCACAGTGTTGTGTTACCATGCTTTAAATTACAAGAAGGCATTTTATTAATCTTTTGGGACATTTACCACTGGCATACCCATTTAGTTTAATGAGTGGAAATGTCAGCTTTCTATGTGGGATGAAATTGGCCCAATAAAACAAAATTTGATTGCTTTAAAAGATTGAATTATTTTTAAGAAGTTGTCAAACAAGGTGGAAAAATTTATATTTGGAGTTTAATATGGATATTGACCTGAAACAAATTAAAGTTGAAACTTTGTCAGTTTCAATTTTAATTTACCTTTAAGCTAAAACCAATTTAATAAATAGATCTGGTTAAACCTCATAGTGTAGGTCTACCTTTACATCTGACCAATACATAATTAATATATATTATTATTAATAACACCTCCAAATCACAAGACATTGGCTTTATTCTTATTCTTCCCCTCTGCAGTTTGAATATAAAGTATAAAAGACTAAAAAGAGATTTTCATAGACATCCCAGCCTTTGAACTACCCAAGGAAATGAAACAGCAAAGTTTCGCTGTTGGGCAAGCTTCCATGCCAGCCGCCTTTCTTTCCTCTCACTTTGCCTCTTTTTAACCTCATACCCCACCTTCTGTAAGGGAAGGCAAAAGGCTCACTCACCCGCTCGTGAAAGATGGCCTCCATGTTTATGTGTGTCCCACCGCCACCATCGGCTTCCACACTACATGGTCCGACCCAGCCAATCAAGCCACGCTCTGGCTGTGGTGCTCCGGCGCCTCATGGCTCCTCCTAGAGGAGGCAGAAAGCGCCAGAGGGGACCTCGCTTGCACTGTACCGACAGCAGGGCATTTTCAAAAACAAACAAGGATAGGAAGGGCAACAATAGGAAAAGAACACAACTATAGAAAATCCGTCAAAAAAAAGGTGCCAGAACTCCATTCCAGTGCGTTCTATGACCAAAAAAAGCCCTGCTTCTAATTATGGGGTCCTGAACAAATCTCTCAATATGGTATTAGGCGATTCTTAAGAAACATAATATTAGATTGACTATACGATGCTACTGAGCATAGATATTATTATTCAGAGAAATATGAATCTTACACTTTTAGTATGGGGGAAGATGATGTAGAGTAGTGCAAGGAACAGGAATAGCCAATACAGCTTGCTTCTAGGATACTACCATTCAGTGATCTGTTTGTGAACCAATTTGTATATTATTAAGTCTCTTTGGGTATGAATGTGAAATATTTTCACATCTTTAAAACATAATGTGGATAGTGCTCTTAATTTCTTTTTATTTCCTTGGGAGCTTCTGTTAAAATGTAGTTGTAATTTTGTACATGTTTAGTCAGAGAGTTATAGATTGTATCCTAAAGATATCACAGCCCTATGTTCTCTTAATGTTGTGATTCATACTTACCAGAAATATCACTTGATGTCCCACATAATTTATTTGGATAGTAAATAAATAATAGCAATTAATTATGGAATCACAATACTGGTATGGCTTGAATATGCATTTACAGTGGACATAAAATGTTCATACGCCCATGGTAAAATGCCAGGTTTTTGAGATGTAAAAAAAATCAGACCAAGATAAATCATTTGGGAATTTTTTTCCATTTTTAATATAACGCATACGCTGTACAATTCACTTGAAATCTTTTAAGGGGAAAAATAAAGGTAAGAAATGTACAAAATGTGGTATAGAGTTTTTATATCCGCTGTATAGCAACAAGTTACAAATTTTCTAGCAACAAGTTACAAGTTTTTGTCATTGTTTTTAGTTGCCTAGGTAGTAAAAAAAGATGCAATGATTTGCAAATGGTTATTTCAGCTTTTTTCTTTGTTTTCCAGTCATGTTTTAATCTGCTTTTTATGGGACAAATCTAAAGCCTCTTGATTGTAAGTGAACAAATCTTGTTTTCCCCCCCTTTGATCACTTTTACATGTTACTTCAAACAGATATGTGAGATATATGAGAAAGTTGTTATTTTGATAAACTTGTGGCCAGATTTGTATATATACTGACATCAAGGTTTTGAAGTGAATATCACATTTATGATTTTTCTTCTGTATATGTGTGATAAGGAGATACTGAATCCTCAGTATATTTCTGTGTACAACTGAAAATTCCAAGACATCTTGTTTTTGATGATAATATCCACAAAAGCATGATGTCAATTGAATGATTATAAGTAGAAACTCATTGTGGAAAGGGCACTTCAATACAATCAACTGTTCAGTTCTATGTGTGCCTGCTCAATTGGATTTACGTCAATGCACAGTATAGTACTTTGTCTCTTTTTCTTGCATGTAAAACCCTTCATTTTAACACTGGAGTTTCTAGTTGTTACTTCTTCCCGCAAACAATTATATGAGCATTATCACTTCTACAAATATCAGACTAATACAGTATACTCATTTTATACTACTTTATCATGTAGTAATCCAGCTGATACAAGAGATATTGGTATGGTGCCTTCATTTAAATTGCTTCCTCTCTATACATGTGATATGCCAGATTATCAATAAAATATTTTTCAAGTTTCATACAGTTAATCATTATACAAGGTATGAGGAATTCATAATTGTGATAAGAGTGTGAGGCATTCACTCTTGCTAGAAATGCCATGGCTAAGAATAGCTTCCAAAATATGCATTGAAAGCTATATTTGTTTTTGAAAGTATTAGCAAGATAGGTTATAAATTTCACAGCTGTTATTATAAACAAAATGTTCATTAATATAATAAAAGATTAACGATAACTCACTGGTTTTCAGGTGTGATTTCCCCCAAATTAGGCATGACTAGTTGAGAGCATATTAATAGCAAGTGACAGGTCTTAATAGGCCTTGATTAGTCTCAGAAAAATTAAGACTGGATGTATGCCATTAGAATCTCAGGTTTTGGGGTAAATTGAAAATATCTAAGAAAGTAAAATTGGCAAAGGAATATGAGAGGCATAGGTAGGATCGTGTCACACTTTATTCCAAGCAAGAGAACTTATCAAATATTAAGAAAAAAATGTGTTTGCTGTCTGGACAAAAATGCTGAAATCACTTATATTTCTGAAGGACTCCTTCCTATCAGAATTACTAACTCTACACAGCTGAGCTTCCCAATACTCTTTGTCTGTTCTGTTGGGGTATTTTTAGCCCTTCTATCAAGAGCTACTTCCCTCAGCCCAGACCTAAGAAAAATAGATAAGAAGGTACAACACAATTTCCTGCTTAAAGTCTGGGTATAAAGATCTTAACAAAGTGATACCAATCCTGAAACACAAAGGGTAATTGCTGGATTGTGCAGTCTTGCAGATGGAAGAAGTTTCAATGAGAAATGCCTTAGAAAATCATTAAAGTCAAATTTCTAGAAGTTATTTGGAAAAGGGATGCATTAAAACAATGAGGGGCCCAACCATAATAACCAGAGCTACCAGCTAACTAAGCAAGTTACTTATTACCTTCATTGCTTCAGCACCTGCTCAGAGGTTGTTGTGGACAGAATAGTTGGAGAGAGATCAGTCCCCGATTGGCTGATGCTAACTGGAATTGTTTTGCTCCATCTTTTTAGTTCCTTTCTTTTTGAGGATACGTAAGCCAGCTTTTGAGTGATTATATCTGTATCTGATATGCTAAATCTAGCAAGCAAGTCAGAGATTACTTTGTACCTGAATGTATTTCATAATTACTTTGTGGTTGATGATAAAGATCCAACTAGTTTTTACTTGGACCATTGTATGAAACAGAAGGAGAGTGTAGGAGAGGATTTGGGGAAAATCATCAATTCACTGCTGTCATGAGATTAACTTTCAAGATACTTTAGATAGCATCAGTGTGCCTTACCAAAAACTGAGAGTTTGTGGTAAAAAGCCTTTATCTTAGCCATATGTAGATAATATCATAAATCCAACCATAATACACCTTGGTCTTGGTTCAAGATCAACAAATCAGACTAAACGTGATCATAAGCCATGTTTAGACTTCCCATTTTCACTGCATTTTTAAATTTGGGTATTGCTCATTTTTTAAAAGAAAATATAGATTAAAACAATAAAAAAATCCTGAAATGCTGAGGTAAAACTGGGAGAAGCGATACTGAGTTTGCCCTCTTTCATTCTTATATCCTCATTCTATATATCAACAACATACATTGTTGCTTCATAGCATAATGAAAAACATGTGTCATGAATACCTTATAATATCAAGTTTGATAGTAGAAATAAAACAGATGAATAAGAAATAGTAACAAAATAAATATTGGCTACAATATTTATACTGTAAGATAAATATGTACTGTGTTTCCCTGAAAATAAGACCCAACCAGATAATAAGCCCTAGCATGATTTTTCAGGATGCTCGTAATATAAGACCTACCCCCCAAATAAGCCCCAGTTAAGATTGCCAGTCAGACAGATGCATTTAATACTATGTTTTCCGAAAATAAGACTCACCCGGAAAATAAGCCCTAATGTGTCTTTTGAAGCAAAAATTAATATAAGACCTGGTCTTATTTTCAGGGGAACATGGATAGTTGGGCTATAATTCTTTGCACACGCATTATGGAATTTAATCCCATTGAATTTAGTCTAAATTGTGTCATAGCATATGTATGTATGTATTTCTGTATGTATGTTAGGGAAGGACAACAGTATTAGCAATATTGTTTTGTAATATAGGAAGATTGTATGTTTTATTTGGCTTGACAGTATGGGGACAATGTGATTCAGAACAGATTTTCTTTTACCTGGAGCAGAAACAGACAGCTAGGAATGTATTCCATTCAAATACAGGTTCTCTATAGCAACGGTCCCCAACCCCCAGTCCAAGGCCTGGCACTGGGCCGTGGCATGCCAGAAACTGGGTCGTGCAAACAAGCCCCATCCGTGGGATGCAGGCAGCATGCGAAACCACGGCCCCTCTGGTCCACAGAAAACTGGTCCCCGGTGCCAAAAGGTTGGGGGCTGCTGCTCTATAGAGCTCTGTCCTCTGAAGTGTAATATTGTGGTAGCCGTTTCAGAAAGAAAAAATGCTGTTCATTTTAAATGCTAGGATAAGTTGGTGTATTGAATTTGGTAATCAACAGATCTCTTCTCAAATCAGAGTCATTCTTTTAAATGCTTTGCTGATCAAAGCATTTGGAGAACAAGGAGAAATTTGCAATGTTGTCATTTATTCCATTTCACTGTTATACTTCTTTTACATAGTTCCCGACATGAAAAATCATATGCAGAAAAGAGCATATTTCAGTCCTTATGAAGTTTTTTTTTCCTTTGCCCAAATCTTTTAGTGCATCTGGCATGCATGTGTGTCCCCTTTGATTAGTCATTAGTGCTTCAAAGTTTATCATATTTTGGCTCCAAACAACAAATTGTACGTATTGATAAGTAAAATTTTAAAGGCATATAGCTCAAAATTCTTACTGTTACCTAATAATTGCCTACCGTGCCTACACATCTTTATCCATTTTGTTGAAAAACAAAATTGTATCTGTTGAGGGTTTTTTTTCCCATGCTAGATAATGGGAGATTACAACTAGCTAAGCTAGAGTCTTTTGTGTGATTTTATTTACTTGGTTTGTACTATGATGAACTGCATGGTAGGTTATTTGCTTCTGTTTTGCTGTGAAGTGCAAATCACGGCTTGTGAACTCAGCTAGTAGTGCTGAATTAAAAGATATGCATAAGGAGATCATATGTTAGAAGATATATACATTCAACTTCTTCTATGACTGTTTTCTTGGAAATGGATGTTTTCATGCACATAGATTTTTCTTCTGCTAGTGATGGCAAGCACTGCATTCTCTGTGATTGAGAGATGGGTTGGACAAAGAAGCAATGACTGGCCCAGCCTCATAATGAGTTGATTTGGAGCTAGGTGACAATTTGGACTCCTTCTTTCCGTCTGCCCTGAGTTCATCCATCTCAGCTAGGCTTCAGTACTTGACAAATGGCCTCATGATGTGGGATAAACAAAATTCACATAGGCCTATTAATTTAATAGAGAGGAATGAACATGAAACATACTCAGTAGCTGTATGTACAATAATCAAAGTTTGTATATTATTTATAGAATAAAGATTATAACCAAGATTATGTAGCTGAAAATAGTAACTATTTTTTTTAACAAGACCTCTATAATAGTCCCTAGATCACCAACTGTGCCACTACAGGTAGTCCCCGACTTACGACTACAATGGAGCCCCAAATTTCTAAGTGAGACGTCTGTTAAGTGAGTTTTGCCCCATTTTACGACTTTTTTTGCCACAGTTGTTAAGTGAATCACTGCAGTTAAGTTAGTAACACGTTTGTTAAGTGAATCTGGCTTCCCCACTGATTTTGCTTGTCAGAAAGTTGCAAAAGGTGATCACATGATCCCAGGATACTGCACCTGTCATAAATATGAGTCGGTTGCCAAGCAGCAGAATTTTGACCAAATGACCTTGTGGATGCTGCAATGGTCATAAGTCACTTTTTTCAGTGACGCTGTAACTTCGAATGGTCACTAAACAAACTGTTGTAGGTTGAGGACTGTGTGTGTTTCAATATTGGACATGTTAACAATATTTTATGTCCAGAGGGATGCCTCTTAAGAGGCTATAAAAATACACCTCTAAGTGCCTGGGAATCATGGGAGTTACAATGTTATCGTTAAGACTTTTTAATAGGCGTTTGCTGGATTTCACTCTATACCCTTGTTTTATATTTTCCTGCTCTTTTGGCATCTATGAGCTGTGAATTAGAAAAGTCATTAAAAAAAAATCCTGAAATACCCATTCCAATATGTTTAGGGCGTTGGAGAATCGCTGGAGCGAAGCCTGCTAACCTCCCCCACCGCTTAACAAGTGGTTGTGACTCTTTCTAGTGTTAAGTTCTTAAGATTGGGCGGAAGTATTACAACGAAAACTTCAGAAAGGTCCGGCTTGGGATCTTAAATAAATAAAAGAAAAAAAAAAGTTTATTTGGGACCATCATTGCCGCGTCGAGCGGAAAAGGTTTCCGAAAACTCAAGACGGCGAACGGTCGACCGTGACTCAAGGAGTCCTGGAAAGCAGCTCCGCTGGAGAGAGACAGGAATGAGAACGCGCCACAGGCACCACGTGTTTGTTTTTCCTGGCGTCCACACGCGCTGCTCTCGCGGGCAGGACTCGGAGGGAGCCGCAGGAATTCTATAGATTGGGACTTCGGTGTCTCCCTCCCCACCGCCCCTCCGCCCCCCCCCCCCCAAGTCTTCGCCATCGCCTGTAATTGTCCGGGCGTTTTCTCCACCCACCAGGGAAGGCTGCGGCGGGCGGGAGGCGTGCCGACATTCCAGCGACCCGGGAGCAGCCTCAGATGCCTGGCGAACGGCTGCCTTGGTTGCTAGACGCCCGCTTTCCCTGTGGGAGAATCGGGGAGGAGCTTCCTAAGTTGGGCTCCTCCAGGACCTTTATTTTTCCCACCCCCCTTTCTTAATAGCCATTGGCCTTTTGTGTGGTTGAGCCGTCTTAAACAGCTTTCCGGATAGTGGTGGTAGGCAACGCAACCCGCAACAGGCGGAGGCTGATTTCCTTCGGTTTGCAAAATTAAGTTTTTGAATTCGGGTTGGATGTGCCAAAAGGCGGCGTGGGTATGTTGATTTCTGTCTTGTCAGTGTGCGTTTATTTATTTATTTATTTATTTATTTATTTATTTAAATCATTCTCTCTCTCCCCCCCCCCCCCCTCCAGTGGCATAAACTGTGTGGGTGAACTTTAATTCTTGGGTTTTACCTCTTAAAGTTGAGGAGGATCCAACAGTGAAACCCCCCCCCCCCTTTAACTCTAGCGAGTGTGATTCGCTTTGTGACTGGTTGGATTTAGGGATTTAGCGTTTTAAATAATGTGTGTGACGAAAGTGGCCTTTAAGTTGATTCTTCTAATTTTCTCCTTCCTTGTGTTGACTCATTTTCTGTTACATTTATTAAACCGGGAGTGTGCTTAGGTGCTCTTTTGAAGAAGGGGGAAAAAAAATGCCACAAATGAAGGAAAGACAAGTTGTACACATGGCTTGAAAATACGCCTGGATGTTTCTGACTCATTAGATGTGTTTATCAGTTGCATAGAGACCTAGAGGCATGGCCCCGGAATTATACAGGAAAACCTCTGACTTTGCTTTTATAAGCTACAAATTGGCAGTTTTACCAGTTACGGTACAAGGAAGACAAGTGCTTTATCTTTTGAGTTTAAACAGACATTCTTGGCATTTATAAGGATTGCTGTTTATTGAGTTAAGGTGGTGGAATAAATTGTGTTGATTTGGGGGGGAATAAGCTCATAATGTCTCGGATAAATTGTCATCGCAATGATTAAAAATCCAGATTTAGTCCTACCTATGTTATTTTGTCACACTTTGAAACTTTTTAAAAAAAATAGTTTAGAGTTTCTTCTACAAATTTTAGAGATTCTCGAAACTCTATGTAGAAGTAAAATGCTTTGCCTTTAAAATGAAAGGGTACCATAATTTGGATTATGATGTACTGTATGTTCTGTTATTCATAGATGTAATTGCTTTGAGTTTATTGACAGGGTTGTTATGTATAAGGGTGCTAGGGTCTGTTAGTCTGGCTTGTTTTCATATTCAAAATTGTGTGATATTCTGCAGTGTTGATTTTGATGGTTACATATCATTGGTGCTGCAATTCTGTGCATATTTGGAAACTTTTATAAACTCAGTAGGACTAACTTCAGCATAAACCGGCTATAAGGCGCTTTTTTATTGAGACCATATAGCTTTCTTTTATTACCAGTACATTTATATTTCATGTAAGTTTCAAAGATTTGACCCTTGCAAATGAAAATGCACTAAAAGTCTTTTCAATTGCTTGTGTGCACCTGCTCTTTTCTTGTGATAGCATGAGTTTGGATTGTTTGGGGTGATCAGATTTATTTGAATTTCCTGTTAATTCCAAAGGAGATCCCGGTATATTTGTCTTTCAAACCCTGTGAGATTTGAGATAAAGTGAAAAAGGGCACCCAGTGTTCTGTGGGAACTTAACCAGTGTTTTGAACCAACTGTAACTAAAATACCAAGTTGGCTTTATTTTCAATGATTCTGAGTGTGTTGTCTGACTTTTGCCATTGCCTGCTTCTATTAAATCTGGGCTGCTCTGATTTGTTGATAGGGTTTCAGTACTGTACTCTTGTTTCCCATCTTCATCCTGTCCCTTCCCCCCCTTATTTTTATTTTTATTTTGGTTTTGAGGAACAAGCATAAACTTGTTTAAATAGCATAAACATTTGTAGTGCTGATATGCAGTGCTGAATTTATTGAAGATGTTAAAAGTGAAATACATATACCAGATGAAGTTCTTTCAGTTATAGTAAAATGTAGGTTCAAATCAAAACAATGTTTGTGAACATATCTCACTATATTGGGGTATTGGCTTCTCTGAGTTGAGAAGCGGAAAGAAAGCTAAGAAAGTTCTGGTGACTTTTTATGGATGTACCTCAAGATGGTTCTCTAGAACTGTAGAAATATTGGCTGAAATTCCAAGAAAACGTGGATTAAATAAGGCTGTTTCGGGCTAACCTCACCGATAATTCAAATATCCCCCCCCCCACATCAAGGAAGATTGATTTGCATAGGCTGTAAGCTCCAACATATGGGTGTTATTCTGTAACCATATGTCTCTCTTACGGTTAGTGATTCACTTGGGATTTTTTTTTTCCTTGTCCTCCATTGAATGAAAAAGATGTGTGCGTGGAATAAGTGTAAGAGGGGGAGAGTTTCAGCCCCCAGATACAGTTTTCTGCATAATCTCATCACCTGGCAAGAGTTTTGCCTAGCCTGCCAAGATTCCAGAGAGCTGTCATGAAATTTCATTTTCATCTGCAGATATAGTAATTGACAGACTGTTCTCATAATGAATCCATCCCCCATGATTATCTGGGTGGTGGGGATTGGTGATGTCATTCCTTCAGGATAGGCTAGTTTAAGAAAGAGAAGCGGGAGGATTCCACAAATACTGTACTCTTTGTTTTATAGTATAGATTAAAAATCTTGAAAGCCTGTAGGAATTTCTTAGTGCCTTATTTTATGACAAAGAAAATCAAGGTGGGGTTATTCTGAATTCCTTTCTAACCTTTTCTGCTTTCTTAGAATTACATTATCTTTTTTCCTTTTTGAATGGTTCATTACCTCTTTTCCTTCATGCTCATTCTCTCACAGGTGAATAGGACAGCACATTATGTTCCTATAAGATCGTATTCAATAATCAGTCTTACTAGGTTTATGCTTTACTTTTATATTAACTCTAGAATCATTTATTTAAAAATAGCAATGCATTGTTGAGGACATGTTTACAGTATAGTGAAGCCTCAGGTGTTAAAATAAAAATAGTGTAAATTTAAAAATGAAAGAGTTCATTTTTGCCTCCTTGAGGGAGAAAAACAGTCTGGATTAATAGATTGAATTCAAACATTGGAGATGCATATTGATCATTTGATTTTGCCCTAGAATGTTATATGAAATTAACAACTATTGATTTGAAGAATTGCTTTTGTTTTTGACATTAGGTTTTGGATGAACATAACACGATTGTTTATGCAATTGTCTATGACTAAGTAAACCATGGCTTGATCTATACCCTAGTCATAGAGGGCAAACACACTCCTAATTTTCTAGTTTTCTATACTTAGACTAGATTTGGGTTTTTTTGTAAGCTCCCACTCTGTATTTTATTTAGCTGATGAGAAATTGAAATCTTTTTTAGGATGTCATTGCCATAAGCTATATTTGTTGTCCTGTATTATTATCTTATGTACAGATTTGGTTGGCAAAATTTTTATTATTACAGAAATAAACTGCAGGAGATTTCTCAAATGTCCCTTAAGGATGATATCTACAAAAGCATTTAAATAAATATAAAGTGATCTTTTTGTGCTTGTTACATTGTACACTGAATTTGACAGTGCTTTTTTTTTTTTTTTTTACAAAATTACCATCAGGCATTCTTTGAGTGCATTGGTATAAACATTAAGTTTTTGACTAGATGTTTTTTGGAATTGTAATGAAAAAGTTTTGACTATGCTTTGTCTATATATTATGAAAACACACAAATAGGAGAAGGAAAACAGTTACTGATACCTTTTTCTGGTTTCTCTGGTTAATTTCAGGATTAAAATATTAGGACATGTTTTCTTTAAAAATAATCTAACTAATGTCCAGAATCTCTCAGAAGTATGTACTCAAATAAAATTTCATCTGCTATACTAGGCTATGCTGAAAATTTATGGAGTTGGAATAGGTTGCTTATTAGTTTTCTAACAACTTTTTCTCCAAATACATTAATATTAGCTTTCATAATTCATAAATAAGTGTGCAATTAAGGTTCAACACATTTGAAAGTTCTACATTAAACAAAAAATTTAAAAAATCAAATTTCGCATACTCTGTGTCTATTACATGGATTTTAGAGTGACATTAAGATACCTGCACATAAAAAAAAACTGTGTATAAACTAATATGAATTAACTACATGTTCTTTCTCAAGCTTTTCATCTAACTTATGTTAAGAAGAATAGGAACTTGGAAATATTTGCTTCCTTAACAATGGTTTATTATTTTTCCTAAATCAACAAACTGTGTTTGAAGAATAGTATATTTTAAAATAGATGTATTTAAAACCAGAATTATATTGCCTTGCTCTTATCATGTAGCATAGCATAATCTAACAACTAATTCATATCCAAAAACTAGTCCATGACTGAATTCACGCATTATATTGGGTTGCACATTCTCTAAATATAAAAATTACAGTAAATCTCTAAATACATACAAATTCTCTAAAGCATTCTCATAATATGATAGACCATGATTTCCAAATTATAGATCAGAGTTCACACCATGCACTAAGCTAAAACTGAACAAAACATATTGAAAGTGACTTAAATGTAATTTTTATTCCAAATTACTTTCTGATGACCATGTTCCTTGTCTCATGAACCAATGTATCTATGAGACAGATTTTCTGCAATACAGGGGCTTGAATTTATTCTGCTTTGTTTTTTAGACATGCTGGGTTAATAGAGTCCTCACAAAACTATTACTAGTTTTCCTTTGTTGGCTGAGAATACATCATGGAACATGTTTAACATTTCCCTATGACTGAAATTTTTAGGAAAAAAAAAGTGGAATTATAGACTCTTAGAAAAGCTTGTTTGGTGTCACTGATTTCTCATTGGAGAAAATAAATTATGTAAATTCTATTCAATAATGGGCTCAATTATTTTGAAAAGTAGTGAACTGTTCTTTGTAGGTGTTTAAGAAAGCCATCGTTTTGGTCTACTCTACTTTCTAAATGCTTTATATCTAACAGACTTGATCTGATACTATATATACTATATATCTTACATGGCCATTTCCAGGTTTCTGTTAATCTTCTAAGAATCCTTGGACTATAGTATACTATAAATTCTGGAACTGAATTCAAGTATTTATAAAATATTACATTGCAAGGAATGGTAGAACAAGGATGATGGCATGTTTCTTCTTTTAATTGTAGTTTTTGTTTACAAGACATCAATAAAATATTAAAATAAATATTATCACAGTAAAAATGTTCACAGTGAAAAAATAAAAATATACACAATGAATCTTTAAAAAGAAAAAAACAAGCTTTATGTCTGGTAAATAAAAATTCAACACTCAAAGCAGCTTCATCACACACCATCAGATGTTTTTGCTCTCAGTAGCGCACTGAAGAAAAATCATATGAAGTTTAGTCTGTTCTTCGTTTAGACTCTTAGAAAATGTTTCAGGGTAGTTTGGTTGTAGATTATGAAAGGGTTCACTTTAGCAGAGTTTAGTTTGGAACCCAAATCTCCTTTGTTTAAACACTATTATTGTAATGAACCAAAACCCATCTCCATATTGTTTTAGTTACTGCATTTAGTGTATGGTAATATAAATTGCTTTTTGCATTTTCAAAGTCAAGAATTCAGCATTTTGTTTACAAAATATCAGAGTTAAGGAAGAAAAGTTGAGGAATTTTGTAAGGCCATTTTTTTTTACCTTCCTGGCCATGTGCTCACTGTATTAGTTGGGCGAGTCTCCTCCTCACTACTATCATTACTACTACTGTAGTTTGCTCTGATCTTCTAAATTTAATCTGCATGCTCCTCGCCTTTGCTGTTATTTTTTTTAAGCCTTAGATGGCAGAGATATGAGTGAAGAAGACAACTGTTTGTGGGCTGCAGCAAATCCCCAACTAAACCAAAATTTCATGCCAGCTGTGCTACTGCTGCTTAACTGTATTCTTAGCAAATAGTACATTGTACATTGTCTTAATCTAAGTCTGAGTAGCTCATTAGATCAGGGGTCCTCAAACTTTTTAAACAGGGGGCCAGTTCATTGCCCCTCAGACTGTTGGGGGGCCCGGACTATAGTTTGAAAAAAATAATAATGATTATAGAACAATGTAAAATCAAGTATAAAATAAAAAAATGAAATAAGAAAAATGAATTGGTTAATTATTTGAATGACTTTTTAAGTGAAGAAAATATACACATTTCCAATGAATCCACACATGTTTTGTTTGGGAATGCAACTGCTGGTTATTCCACAAATAGTTTTTGAGTTGTGGGAAGATGGCAGAAGTTTTCCTCCCTCACTTGTTTAATGAGTATATCCAATTTTACTTCAAATGATTTCACATGTGAATGCATATCACAGATGAGCTTCTCCTTTCCTTGAAGTTGCACATTGAAACTGTTGAGTAGCTCTGTTACATCTATCAGAAAGGCAAGGTGCCATTTCCATTCAGCATATCTTGCAGACGTCTCATGACCCAAACTAGGTAACATCAGCAATGCCAGAAAGAGAATGGGGTTTGTGGAATGAAGGAGAAGAAGAGGAGAAGGAGGGCGGCTGTGGAGTCCTTGCTGCTCTCTGAGCTTGGTGGCTTTCTTGCAGACGTTTCATGACCTAAACTAGGTAACATCAGCAATGCCAGAAGAGAATGGGGTTTGTGGAGTGGAGGAGAAGAAAAGAAGAGGAGGAGGAGGGTGGTTGTGAGTTCCTTGGTCCTCTCTTGAGCTTCTTAGTTTTCTTGTAGACGTCTCATGACCCAAACTAGGTAACATCATTAGTTCACTTATTATCCCACTTTGGGTCCTGAAACGTCTGCAAGAAAACCACCATCCTCAGAGACACCCCCCTCCAAGGACCCTTCATTTTAACCCTGAGCCAGAAATATTCTCCTTGATTGGCATTCCGGACCGTCTCAGGGCAGAAGAACCTGCCTGGCAGGACCTCATTCCTCTTTCCCATGGGGCACATCCCACTGCCCCCATCCTTCCTCCATCCTTTCCTGGACCCTAAAGACCAATTAAATTTCTCTCAACTACCAGCACCGGCATTCCCAGTTCCTCAGAGCTACTCCATCAGCTCTGGCTTTGCCCGGATGCGGCACACCCCCCTGTTTGTGGATCAGGATCAGCCTCCCTCCCAGTGGCTCCCCTGACCTTTCATCGCCTTAGCTCCACACAACCCCTCGCAACTCTGAAATAACCTTCCAGGAGTAAATTCTCCTTTTTTCTTGCTCTCCCCAGCCACCCCTCACAAATACCTCGCCCATCATCCGCTCCCCTCAGACCCATTACTGGCGCCCCACTCCAGCCCCACTCCAACTGCCGGTGGGGTTGGGTCCCTCAGCGATGGTGGAGGTGATGTTGAGAGCTGGCGGCACCAGTTTCCTTTTGGTTGGCATGGCGGCGGCGGCAGCAGCAGCGGAGGCTGGGGCTCGCGTTCCACAGTGCCTAGCGAGGGACCCGCCTCAGAAGCAGCAGCAGCAGTGGCATCGTCATCACCAGACTTGGCTTCCCTAAGTGAGGCTGAGGCTGCAAGCGAGACCTAAACCTCTCAGCCTGGCCCTGAGGAAAAAAATGTGAATAAGTGAGAGGAGGAGAGGAAGGGGGCATGAACAAAGCATGAGTGTGCCCATGGGCATGCGAGGGAGAAATTGGGGAAAAAAATCTCCCATCAACTTGCCATCCCACCATTGGCTGGGGCTCTCGCCACCATCCACCCACCCTCTCCTCACAATTGGACGGCTTGACTGGGAGGTTGAGGCGGGCCAGATAAAAAGACAGGTTGGGCCGCATGTGGCCCACGGGCCGTAGTTTGAGGACCCCTGCATTAGATCTTCTGGAAAAGTTTTGTTGTCTAAATAAACAGAAATGTAAACAGAGGTTGAACGTAACTTAATTTAACATTCATGTTCCTTCTTAGTGATTCTATGCAGAATTCTTAAGTTCCAGTGTAGATTTTACACTAAACTAAAAATATTAAATTGTAAATTTTAGCATTTAAACCAAGAAGTTGCCAGTATGGCTCTTAGTGAAATATATTAGTTCACATTGACTTAATTCATTTGGAAAAAGCCCTATTTAAACAAGTGATGCATATTTATAAAAGGAAGGTATGAACATTACATAACCTTTTCCTACCAATCCATGCCCTGTGTTATTTTTTTTAATCTTTGAATTTTTTCATCATTGTATCATCCAAACATAGGGCTGCACAGTTTTTTTGCAGATCAACAAAAAGGAGTAAAGTGCCTTGTTGAACGGCTGAGGTGCCCCATTCCTAACTGGTGAGGCGACTGTGATCCATCACTTCAGTTGGTATGGATTTCCTTACAATAAAAAGTTTTATTATCAAGGCAAAATATGTCCAACATAATACTGTATGGCAGCAGCACAATACACCCCTGGAGACCCTTCAGTGCAGCAAGGCATAATAGCATGCTCCCATAAAATACATTATCTCACTGAGTTAGATCAAGAATAATCATGAGAACAGTTTGCATGAAGAAAAAAAAGTGGCCCAAAGAATCTAATTAGGACTTTCTTTAAAAAGTGAATGGTGGTTCAAATCTATACTGTATCACAAAAAATAAGAGTACAACAGTTTCTCAGTTTGTTATGGAAATCTAAGACGTGAGGTTATATAATGTATTATACATTGTGGAAAAAATAAGACCTATAAGTAAGGCACAAAGCAATCTAAAGATTTTCTCTAGATTGCTGTGTGGCTACCCTAGAAATTCATCTGTATAAGAATGTTGCCTTAGTGTAGATCTTGTACTGTTCTTTACACTATAAACTGAGTGAAGCAGCATACTTTAAAATCCATTTGACTACCGAATAATGGATAATTTAGAATGCTGAAATATATTCCCTGACTTCAACAGCAAGAAATGTGGAATGAGCCATCTTGTATTAATAATTATTTTAAGTCAATATGGTATGTAGAGAAAAAAAATGATTTGTGATTACTATGGCAGATGTGGAAGAGCATTGTGTGTTGCAAGCATATTTACATATTTGTGCCTCTATCAATAATTTTATGAATATGTTGTAAATTCAAACTTCAAACCATAGTATTTAGAAGCTTCTTGGGTATATAGCTTATGTATCATTATATCCTCAACAACTTAAAAATTACCTCAGATTGTTTTGTGAACATTATGACTCCGCATTGACTCAGATATTTGCCGTTGATTATGCCACCAGTGATTTAGAGGTTGAAACAATTGATCTGTTGAATATATTTATTATATGAGCATTTCAACTGTCATTATGCAGCTGATCATTAAACTGAGACTTTTTCCTGATTATTTCAGTCTCATGAGCCTTAATAATAATTAGACATTTTCTTCCTTGGTATTCATGTAGTTATAAATTAACATTGTATCAAGTATTGCTTTATAATTTTTTTTCTCCAAAAATTCTACTTGTGTAGTACTTTCTGTCTCTGTGTGAGTAAATACTAATTTGTTTGCCAAGGGTTTAAAATATATTTGTTTCACTGAAATATTTAAATCAAATCTGATCCGTTTATTATTATTAATTACTACTACTATGTTTGTGTTAGAATTACCTACCAAGGCACTTCGGGGTTGAAAGAATTAGCCAGTGACATCACTATTGCCCAGGGCACACCGGAGCAGTATCCTTTCATGTCCCTGGTATTTTCCCACCAAAGTGGTACCTATTTATCTACTCGCCTTTGCAGGCTTTCAAACTGCTAGGTGGGCAGGAACTGGGACAAATTGACGGGAGATCATTCTGTCACGCAGCTCACGCTCTCAGGTTTTTGCACTACTGAGCTCAGCTTCCTAACCACATGAGTCACCGTGGCCCCATTATTATCTACTTAAATGTATTGGCTGCCCAATTTCAGTCTATCAAATCAATTTAGAATATATTGGAGTCAGAAAATGTCAACTGTGCCGAAAAGCATTGACAGACTTCTCAATATTTCTAGTGAGCAAAAAAATAATAAAAAGTAGATTCTGGTTTCAGAAAACTCTGACTTGAACTAACCAGGCTACTTCCAGACAGCACATGAGAACATTTGTAAATAAATCTATGTGTAACCATTTTGGTGGAAAAGTAGAATGGAAATCTGAGAAACTTCTAATTTTTGAGCATTTTGTATGCAAAATATTTTAAAATCTGTACTGAGGCTTCAATTTTTCAAGACATATTGTTTCTTTATTTCAGGGGTGTCAAACTGCCGCGGGCCGGTTTCATTATACCGGAGCCACGCCCACTCCATTGCCGGCAATGGCAAAACTCCGATACGTTGCGTGACGTCACGTGACGTCGCGAGTTTGACATGTCTGCTTTATTTTGTATTAGTTCAGAGTATGATCACTTCAGTCCGAGATACATTTATTGGTCACCTTGAAATGGGTGATGCAGTGTTGTTTATTTTTTATTAACTTGGGATTCAAGGTGAACTATATAGCATGATAAATTGTGATGTGGTTTACTTGTTTATTTGCAGTTTTCAATAGCTGTTAAATGTGAAGTAAGCTTTTAATGTAATTAGGCCATTATGGGTTATACAACAAAGCATAGTTTTAAACAATTCTTAATAAAATTATGTTTGCATGGTCTATCCCAATATTTACTCTCTTGTAAACTGGATTGCTGTGATTATGATTGACATTGGCTTGATCTAGCAGTGTTATGTGCCATCCCTCCAGCTTGTGGCATTTCAAGAAAGCTAAAATTAAATCTTTATTTTGGGTTTATTGATTTATTTAGGATTTTTTCTCCTTTCATTTATATTTATAGATCTGCTTAATCTGGTTCATTTAAAATACATTGTTCTTCATTCCAGTCAGACTTTTATAAAGACAGACTTGAGTTTTCCATTAATATATTTTGAATTACATTGTCAGCCAAATTTAATGGGATCCCAATATGAAAAGACATCAGAAATAGAACCTGAATTTTCCAGTTATCTTTTGGATCTGAAAGATGACTTTAAAATGTATGAAAACCCTTTTACAAAGATATATGCCTTGTTGTGAAATCACCTCTAGCTATCAGATAGAAGAGCTTTTAGAGAAGGATACAGAAAGCTAACAATAAAAACATATTGAAAAAGAAATATCTATTGATCACACTGAAGTAATTACTAGTACTAATCCTTGACAGCAATGTTTGTCATCTTTTGATGTGATATTCCAGAAACACCTTTTTTTCAGAAAATATATTCTAATATATTTCCATTTGTTTTTACCCAGTTCTTCTGTTCCTGATGTTTCCATTAAATTGGAGCCTGATGTGGATTCTTTGGAAAAACCACTGATCACAGTCCTCTGTGATGCTGCTCTTGATGCTACTGAGCTGACTACAGCAAGGTAGAATAAAATATTAAGCATAATTTTAAGACTTGTGTGAACAAGGATATATTGAATGGGCTAGTTAGTTTGGTTTCTTTATTTAAATGACACAAAGTTAAGACAAATGTGATAGGTTGTCTTAGCATGGTACTTATTGCATGTCCTGAATTACTGTGGACCATCCTGTGGGAAATAGAATTTGTCAAATTAAGACAGATTGAGACCCATCAATTATGTTGTATTCCTGCATTTTATTGATGACCCCCCTTTACTTCTTCTTTGTCATTGTGTGCAGCTGGGTTCTTGAATTACCATGTTTCATTTTTATGTTTTAGGGTAGTTTGATTTTAACTGATCATCCCTAAATTATATTATTTTCCCCTAAATATCTGATCATTTATTGTTTTGAAGAAGTGATATTTTACTCCATAAGAAAATTTTGAACATTTTCCAGAATAAATATTATGATAAAGATAAATCCATAAAAATATTTTTTTAAAAGAAAGTTCTGAGAAATCTAGTTTGGTGTAGTGGTTAAGGCAGTGATGGCAAACCTTTTAGAGACCGAGTGTCCAAACTGCAACCCAAAACCCACTTATGCATCATTGGGTGCTGGGTGGGTGTGGCCCATTGTGTGGGTGTGGCCCATTGAGTGGGCGTGACTGTGGTGGTAACAGCAGACTGGGTGGGACTAAAAAGTTCAATCAATCAATTCCAACTTTGTAAGATCTTTTTTTTCCCCGCGAGAAGTTGAAATTGACTGATTGATTGAACTTTTTTTTTTTTTTTGCACACGGAGGCGTAGGCTAAAGCGAAAAGGTTTTATAAAACCCAGCTGAAGGCCTAGGACTGGGGGATGGCGCGCGTGCCCATAGAGAGGGCTCTGAGTGCCGCCTCTGGCACCCGTGCCATAGGTTCGCCACCACTGGGTTAAGGCATCACGGTATAAACTGGGAAGCTGTGAGTTGTAATCCTACATTAGAATATGTGGACCAGGTATTGCCCTAGGAAGGAGGCAATGTGGCAAACCACTTTTAAAAAATCTTCCCAATAAAACTGCAGGGACTTGTTCAGGCAGTCTCTGAAAATCGGATACATTTTTGAATGGAATAAAAAAATAAATCTGTAGTTGGATATTTGGTAGCCCTTGTAAAGTAGTTTGCTTCCTTCGTTCTTCTTTCCTACAAAACTGTTAAATGACGTTAGTACTGTTTTAATAAAATGAAATATTAAAACTTTGAAGATGTGTTTTTAGCAGTGGAGACACACAAATCTATTTTATACAGTATTTCTTGACAAGATGAAGAGCTATATAGAATGAAAACCCTTTTTTTATTTCTGTATATGTGAGAGAGACAATTTTGGGTGGCAGTAGAAAAATTCAGATTTGTGGATTTTTGTTCTTTTTAAAGCCTGAAGTAGAAGATTTAGGCAAAACTAGGAGAAATCTCTTATGATATGCTTTAATTTTGAAATAAGTGAAATGCTTCTAAAGCAATATTTTGAAGCCTTATTGTGTCACCCAAGGTTCAGCATAACTCATAGTTCAGTGATTTGTAGAAAAGACAGTAATTTTTAGAGAATAGTGCTGCTACTGTATTTGATAAACCGTCATAGAAGTAATTTAAGGATGGAAAAATGCTTTAAATAATTTTAATAGAATGGATCCTTGGCTTTCTAGCTTAACAGCCTGGTAAGAGGCTGTAGTAGCAAAATCATAGCACACAAATGTATTGTCATACCGTATATGTGCACCATCTGTTCATAGATCCCTAGGGCCATAATCTCATATCATGTATCCATGTTGGACGGGACTATGGCTTTCAGACACATTAAAAAATCAGTAGTTTCTCCATTGACTGTGCTAAATCTTGACAAGGGCAATTAAGAATTGGCTATTAAGAACTGACTTATCTATGTAGCTGTGAACTTTTACATGGAGAACAAAGAGAGTAAAGTAAGCTATGCAAAGAATTTTCATTCACTGAATATAAACTCTTAACAGAGTTTTATGTTATAATAAACAGACAACAAAGTTGCAGTCGTATGCACTTACCATTTTAGCCAGCATTATGTTTTAGTGAAAGCAGTTTTGCCCAGATGCAGTGATTACCCTTACAATATATTTGTGAAACTAAGAACTCCCAGGCGGGTGCTAGAGGAAGAGGAGAAATTGGGGTGGGTCAATTCTGGACTTATACTAATTCATCATTCATTAGTCTGAGCAATTCTGTATTTGCGGATAGATATTTTAAAAGCACTGTTGCCAGTGTGAGTGGTTATGTAATGCTTTTCTGACCCATTAAAAAAAATACTAGAACAGGAAAAAATAGAAAGAGTTGATAACTTAAGAACCACTAATTTCATTCTGCAAATGAATGTAATGAAATGCAGGAGGTTCATTTGGAAATACTAATTACATCAACGGGGTCGAAACGTGCGTCATAGTCTAATCCATTTGACATAAAAGTGTACCTCACTTGAGTTCTACTTTTTGTACGTAAGTTGACTTGAAAAGGATGTGTCCGTGACAAACATATCCTGTTCCAGCAAAGATTTCACTTTTTGTTACTCTTGAAAGACTGACTTCTTTTGTTCCTTCTTCTAAGACCCCCCCCAGTATTTGGACATATTAGCAAATATTGTTCCTGGAATAATGATCTCATTTTTACTTTCATCATTTGTTATGTCATTGTGTAAGGTCATTATCTTGTACAGTCACATTGTTTTGTGTTTTTTCCTACCAGCGATAAAGAGTAATCCAGAAGCTATTCTGTAGTTAAAATTGGCCTTTACAATTTACATAGCACATTTTGTTAGTGTTCTTTCCACTGGCTTTTCTTTACTGTGTTCTCTGATTTTACATCAAAGTTTTCCAAAGATGCTTCAGCAATTTCTGATTTGTAGCTGCCGTGACAATGAATTCCAACCTTCTTCCCCTTTGATTTGAAAAAAAAAAGGTTATGTTTTGCTAAATGTCTATCTGATGGAAGTGTGTAATAGGACCTCAGGTGCTGTCCTTCTGTCTATCCAGTGACAATATAAACCAGTGGTGGCGAACCTATGGCACGGGTGCCAGAGACGGCACTCAGAGCCCTCTCTGTGGGCACGCGCACCGTCGCCCCAGTCCTAGGCCTTCAGCTGGGTTTTATAAAACCTTTTCACTTTAGGCCTCCGCCACCATGTGCAAAAAAAAAAAAAAAGGTTCAATCAGTCCATTTCAACTTCTCACAGGAAAAAAAAGATCTTGCAAAGTTGGAATTGATTGATTGAACTTTTTAGTCCCACCCAGTCTGCCGTTATCACTGCAGCCACGCCCACCCAATGGGCCACACCCAGCCAATGGGCCACACCCACCCGGCACTCGATGATGCATAAGTGGGTTTTGGGTTGCAGTTTGGGCACTCAGTCTCTTAAAGGTTCGCCATCACTGATATAAACTATTCTGCCTCTAAAGGCAGTTCTCTAAAACCTGGTATATACCATTACTCAGTCCCAGTGATAATATATCATTCAGCATAGTAGGAAAGGCATGGGAGAAATTCTGTAGGTTAAATGCCCAAATCCTGTTCTATTTTCTAGAAGACATTGAGCTATTAATGTCATAAAGAGCTTAGCATTTCTTAGCATTGCTGAAATGGGTACTATAAAGTCTTTAAAATCTCAGAATTATATATTCCTAATACATTTGTATTTAAAAATACTCATGATAAAAGTAGACATAAAAATACTGAACTAAATCAAGACAGATGCAGTATCTTCTTCCTAGTCCTGAAGACACTGTCTTAATTTTTTTTCAAAGCCCTCTTTTTATTAAAGAAACCAGAAGCAATATTCTGAATTTGGTTCCAATAGAGAACAAGTCATTTTCCAAGGGAATATGTCGTTGAACACATGTCTAAATCCAAAAGTGAATTCTTTGGGGGAAAAACAGGAAGGACAAACCAACTTTCACCTTCTTCCTGGGTGGTTTTACTGCTCCAAACTAGCTCCTATCCTGGTCAGCAACTATAAATTACAAGACAACAAACAAACAATCCAAAGGATTCAGCCCACCCACCCTGATATTTGGTGGTAAATGGAAACAATTAAGATAAAACTGGGTATGCTGATTTGGGCTAATAATTATTAGATTACCCAGGTGAAAGAGTGTGATAACTTGTCAGACCTTTGACAGCTATCCCAAACCTAAATGATTTTCCCCGCCCAAATATTCCCACAAGATTGTTTTTAGCAAGATTTGTTAAGGTTAAAAGAGCAATGCACTGATTTCATTTTAAAATCATTTCTCTCAATAGAAATTGCCTGAATCTTTTTCTCATACGCTTATGTTGCTTCAGAGGAACTTTCTTTCTTCATTGATAACGGAGTATTGTGTTGCTTGTGTAATAGTCATTTGAATATCTACTCTTGAATCTATCCCAAGTTAATAAAAAATAAAGGTAATTTCAGTAGCAGTAGTTGGCCAACATTGTCTGGGTTTGGAAGGTTAATTATTTCTTGGATAGTTGATCACCAAGGAATACTAAGGCTGTAGACCAGATATGTGACATCGTGCGACGTATCGTAGCTTTTTCCCCATTGCTGGCAATGGGGTGGGAGCTGTTTCCTGGTGACGCGTCCGGCCCATGGGCCGGCAGTTTGACATCTCTGCTGTAGACTATAGAGTAGGAAGTCAAGCACTCTGGAAGAGAGGAACAACAATCACTTTCTGAACATCAAGAAAATTGGAAAAATGTATTTATGAATTCATTAGTAGTTGTAGACAACTCAAGAACATCTTTACTTAAACAGACCAACATTTCTATAAGGAAGTATTTCCAGAATAAGAAACTTTGTCTTCTTGGGATTCCCTGTTACTATCAATTTTAGCAGTGACTTCTGAAAGCCTTTTCTGAAGACCACAAAAAAGCTTCTTCATGTGCTGTTCTGAGGATGGCAGAAGATTGGACTCTTGGCAGATAGCCATCTAGTTGTCGATCTCAGGTGATCGTAATTACGACAAATGGTGTCGTAGAAAAGACGTACGAGTTTTCGTCCGACACCCAGTCCTTACATTCCTAATAGGTACGAATAAGACAATAAAATAGTTCTTATTGGTACATTTGATTTAACGTAACATACCCTACTTGAAGTCTCATTGTCTTTAATTGAGGCATAGACATACCTATAATGAATTAAACAATCTTGAAATAATGCATATCCAAAGTATTTCTCTTTTTCTTTAGGTGGGCAAACTATTTCTGGTATTTATTTATTTTTATAAGCAGAGCATAGAAGCATTGCATGGGTTAGAAAACGTCAGTGGTGTGTTTCACAGCTGACTAATGCACATGCCATTAAAAGCCACCTCCCCAGCCACCATTTCTTTTTTAGAATTTAATTTATCATTTTCTTTTCCTTTTAGTACAAATATAGAACGCAGAGCAGCTGGCCTACATACAAATACTATAATAGGAAATAGGCCAATTGCACTGTTTTTTGTAGTAATAAAGACTAGAAAACATGTGCTCCATTGCAGTGAAAATTAAATGTACATTTGAACTTCTTTTTAAGTCTCACAAACAACTGGGCCCTGCTGCAGTAGTTAATCTTATTGATACTGACACTTTTTCCTCTTGGAAAGAACTTAATCTAGCATTTGCTCAATATGCCCAGGAATAGAGCAAGAAAAGATCTCATTTCACTGTTTATCCTATAGTTTGAATATGTTGGCATTTACCCAACTTTCAGCAAATCTAAACATACTATATCTGCTGAGATATATATACCCCAGTGATTCTTGGTCCTATTTGTCAACTGGAATTTATCCCCAACATGTGCCTAAAATGCTTATATTAATTACTTATTTTGTAATTAATGACCAGATTTTATGTAAGCACATAACATATTGACAGATAGGCCATCATGAAAGCAAAGGGAAAAAAAGCACGAATACTGATTTGTCTTTCATATAAATAAGATTATATCCCCCTAAATTCAGTCCCTCTGATGATTTACAAAAACCCGGATGATTGCAGGACTTATGCCAACTAGATGAATGCAGAAAAAATGAAAGCTGCAGGATTTCAAATGCAACATTCCATTATTGATGCAGTTAAAGTTATACAGTATAACTTTATACTTTGTACTTTGTAAAATTAACAGTACAGGTAGTTCTCGACTTACGACCACAATTGAGCCCAAAATTTCTGTTGCTAAGTGAAACATGTTGAGTGAATTTTGCCCCAATTTATGACATTTTTGCCTCAGTTGTTAAGTGAAACAGTGCAGTTGTTAACTTAGTAACATGGCTGTTAAGTGAGGCTGAATTTTGATCACGTGACCATGGAGATGCTTCAGTGGTTGTAAGTGTGAAAAAGAGTCATAGGTAATTTTTTTCAGTGCTGTTGTAACTTTGAATAGTCACTAAATGAACTGTGGTAAGTCGAGGGCTATCTGTACATATTTTTGTGTATGGTTGCAGTAGAAAATCTCTGGGAACTGAAACCAATCAGATTCTTGCATGGATCAACAAATCTTTCATGCTATGATATAAAAACGGAAAATGATGTGGCCAGAAATCGGCAATTCTAGAGGTAGACTACTGATAAAGATAACTACAGCTAGTCCTTGACATACAGTCACAACTAAGCCCAACATTTCTGTTGTTAAGCGAGACATTTGTTAAGTGAGTTTTGCCCCATTTTACAATTTTCCAGCCATAGTTGTTAAGCAAATCGCTGCAGTTGTTAAGTTAATAACAAGGTATGAATCTGGCTTTCCCATTGACTTTACTTGTCAGAAGGTCTCAAAAGGTGAACACATGACCCCAGGACACTGCGACCATCATAAATATGAACCAATTGCCAAGCATCTGAATTTTGATCATGTGGCCATGGGGATGCTGCCTTTGAGCTAGTCTTGATTCCTGGCAACTCTGGATAAACCCATGTAGTTTTCTTGGCAAGGTTTTCAGAAGTGGATTGCCATTGATTCTTCCTTAGGGTTGAGAGAGAGGGACTGGCTGAAAGTCACCTCATTGGTTTTGTACCTAAAGCAAGACTAGAACTCAGGGTCTTCTGGATTCCAACCTGGGACCTTAACTACTACAGATTCCTCAGAATTCCAGTTGTTGTCATTCTTGTGCCTATGATACTTGAGTTGGGGTTGTGGTATGTTCATAATTGTCTTAATGCAAAATAAATAAGCCAGCAGTGTTCCCAACATAACTTTTTAAAACATGGTTTTGAAAATGATTATAGCACTGGTAGGGATTTCAATCACTTTTCAGGTCTCTGCAATGCCAAGTGTATGTTAACCTTATTTTAGCCGTATTTGGTAATCCATGAGAAAAAGAATGTAAGCATGAAATTAATTCAGGAGATACTTGGTTTAAAAAGAAATGTTGCTTCCGTTCTGTTAAAATCACCTTTCTATGCTCTATTAGACCATATGGATTTGAACAGTAGGCACTGGGGAGAGAAATACCAGACCTGAAATAATGAAAAGGAATATCCAGACCATAAATGGCACCATTTCAGCATCCAGATAGTTATTTGTTTGCCGTGCTCTATTTGAATCTGAGAGCAACTGTTAAGAATCACCATGCCTTTTAATCTACTTGCTTCTTGTTTTAGGACACTTAGGCAGGTGACTGAGGTAAAATGAATATGGCCAGCACTTAAATCAGTTTGTTAACTTTTTAACATTCAGTTATGTGTTATTGCAGTGTAAGGCGATCATTTTGCCCCTTCCAAATGCTATAAGTGATGGCTTAATATAGCCTTGTCCACCCTGGTGTTCTCCAGATGGTTGAATTAAGTCTCTCCAAGCGAGAAGAACAATTCCAGAACATCAGGAAGCAACAGGTTAAGAAGGATGGCTTAAAGTTGCTTGCATTTTCTTTGAACTTGACTTGATTAGTTTCAGTGAGAAACCGCACTTTCTCACTGAAATAAACTCCACTGACATTAGTGGAACTAGAGGGGCAACCATAGTAAGAAGCAGAAGAGATTTGTCTCTACCTATTCTGGAACCACCCAATGTGAATTAAGTATTAATTTTAATTTATTTCAGCATATGTAAAACTCTATCATTTTTCTTATTGGAATAAATCTTGGTGATGGCATTTTCCCACATTGACATATGGTGGAATGTAGAAAAACACTGATATATTCAAGACTCTTCTGCAAATAGGAATGGAGAAATTAGTTCGTTTAATTTGTAATATTTTTCCTTCTTGGGTTAAGTATTGTCTGAGAGTGCACTCATAAAATCATAACCAGATGTTGAAGCAGTTTCTGTTGTTGTTATGAATGCTCTTGGACCTCATTTTGTGGAGAACGCTTTGAATAACACTAAATCAAAAAGAAAAGTGTAGATCCACTAATACTGCATATAGTTTGCTGTTTGCTGCAATTAAATTTAGCAAAGGAGATGTTACCTTTAAGACTAACAACCTAACCACATAAGGATTGTGCAATCATAGAAGCAGGGTGCGGTCTTATTTTAAATTCTTTAGCTTCATGCAGGAGCCAAAAATGTTTTTAAAAAACAATGGAGAAAGAGAAAAAAGAAAAAAGAAAAGAAAAGAAATGAAGCTTGATGTCAGATAGCCCAGCTGTTAGAGGGGCCTACTTAGATGTAGCTGTCTCCTTTTTATATTTCGATACCAAACAGCTGGTTGGCAGATGTCCAGCTTCATATACATGATATGTATAGAATCCATGCTCTATTGAGTAAGGTAATTTAAGTATCATATCCAGGTTCTTGCCTATTCTTAGGTTCTGTCTGTCTATCTGGGTCTTTCTGTCTATCTATCTATTGTATCTATCAATCTGTCATCAGTTTGCCTACCTACTTACCTACCTACCTGTCTGGCGTATATGATTACATCTTATTTTTTCTTTAATATATTGGAAATGAATATAGTGTACCTTTCTTGACATTACTCCAAAATATACTGATAAATACATTTATTAACTTTATATTTTGCTGAACACCCTTCCTCACAGACTTGTTTATCAATCTGTATTTTTTGGAAATTATGATACATTTACTTTGGAAAACAAATAGGAATATCACATTAAAATATTATTTATAGGGAACGTGATGTGGGTTTCATGCTTGGTTTTCTGATGCTGTTTTTTTGTTGCTGTTTTTTGGCTTAGTTCTCTGGGAATGTTTCCCCCTCCCCCCCCCACATTTAATTTTAGACCATTTATTTTGCCTGTGGCTACTATTGCACAGTCTGCATATGGCTGTTTACATTATGTTACATGTTATTACCATATAAGTTGATGGAAAATTTATCTGAGAAAGAGGCAGAGAACTCAAGGGAAGCCAGATAGTCATGGAAATAATTTTATACATCGTTATAAATGACCATATACATTATTGGTCCTGATTTCAGAAACAGCTTCTAAGTCTTGGCATGGAACAAGAGAAAGCGCTGGGAACAAATGCTCCTGTGACTACAAAAGTTCAGCAAATGTCAGAAACAGAAAAAGAAGAATTTGAGATCACCAAGCAACAACTGCACTGTTGTTTTAGTTTGTTGAATGGGATCCAAATATGTTTGCTCTAGGTAGACCTCTATTTTAGAGGCTGTGGCCTTGTAAAACAAAACAGAAAAAGCTCTTTTGGCAAATTTCTAACTCACTGATTTCCTTTCTTTTTTTATATAAGAAGGATGAGTGAAAACTGCCATCTTTTATTTAGCTAGCCACTGTTTATTGGTATGTTCAAACCCTGGGAGCTCTTTTAGCTTAACTTCTAATGAAAAAAATTGAAGCTCATAAACTTCGGTTCGATGTTGAGTGACTTAGATTTCCCGGAACTTGGATGCTGTAGAGCTGTGGCTAGTGTACAGCTGAAAGAAGTTTTTTTTTAATCTTTAGTATAGCAAAAATGGAGACTGCAGAAAAGGGACTATGTGAGCCTGTGGTTTGTTACACCTTGTACCAATAGCACAGTTTCCTGCTACTTCTAAACCAGCGGTTCTCAACCTATGGGTCGCGACCCCATTTGGGGTCGATCGACCATTTCACGGGGGTCGCCAAGCAAGGCCGTCCGCCATTTTTTCCCCTTTTCTGGCGGGTGCCTTACCTCCCTTGAGCTGGGCCAGCTGGTGGTCGGCCTGCTCCGTCTCTACCGCTTGCCAGCTACGCCTCGGCTGGCGCAGGGGGCGGAACCACGCATGCATAGCGCTCCCGGGCAGGGAAAGTCCTCGACTTACGACCGGTTGGGTAGTCCTCGACTTACGACCAGTTTAGTCCTCGACTTACGACCGGTTTAGTCCTCGACTTACGACCGGTTGGGGGTCGCGGCATTAAAAAGGTTGAGAACCACTGTTCTAAACCATCTCTATCTATTAGCTTATTAGATTTTTCCCCCACCTTTATTATTTTTACCAATAACTCAAGGTGGTGAACACATCTCATCCTCCTTCCTCCTCCTATTTTTCTCACAACAACAACAACAACCCTGTGAGATGGGTTGGGCTGAGAAAGAGTGGTTGGCCCAAGCTGACTCAGGTGGCTTTCATGGCTAAGGAGGGACGTGAAACTCACAGTCTCTGGCTTTCTAGTCTGGTGCCTTAACCACTAGACCAGGGGTAGGCAACCTTGGCTCTTTTATGACTCGTGGACTTCAACTTCAGCTCCCAGAATTCCTGAGCCAAATTCTGGGATTTGAAGTCCACGAGTCATAAAAGAGCCAAGGTTGCCTACCCCTGCACTAGACCAAACTCTATGGATGATTCATGACCAGAACCAGTACATCCTTAAAAGACACTAGAACACTCTGTGTATTTTAAACAGGTGGATCTGGTTTATGCATTGTCTAAGCCAAAACATGGCTTGTTTGACTTTTAGTTGAAGTTTTATGTTTTCATTCGTTGCAGTTTAGTATATAGCATGTTATATGAATCCAAATCATTGTGGCTAATTCAATAGATGAGGACTAGGATACAGGACTTTCTATCCGGTTGTTTTGTGTAGAATATTTTATCATTGTTTGTTAACAATCTAAATGTTGTTAGGATAGTTAGAACTTAAATACAGTAGTGGACAGATATCTCCGAGTTGCAAGGCTGTGGAAAGAAGGGTCCAATGTATTCTGATCTTCTGAAAGAAAGGAGAATTTGGTTATAAACCCTGAGGCAGACATATAAATAGAGCTTGATTTTCTGTGATTCTTTTTTTTAGGAAGCCAGTGTTCTTGCATGTGCAAGACTCCCATGTTGCTGCCATAATACAACATGCATTGTGTGGTTTCTGTGACCTTCCATTGTAAAGAAGTCTCTGAATATACAGTTATAGATCTAAGTTTCAGTATGCTGAAACTAAATATTAGTAAAAGACTGCTAATTTATTCATGGACTAGTGTAGGGAAATGTGTCTAACTGCGGGAACTTGAAGTTGTGTGAACTTCAGTTCCTAGAATTGTGCAGCCAGCATGCCTGTCCACACATCTTAAGTTGTTGAGGTTAAGAAACACTGGCTTAGAGAATTTGTATAGGCTTAAGTGGTATAAGATGGTTGAATTAATAGAGGGGGAAAAAAGTCATGGATTTTGTTCATACGTTGAATCAATATATATATATAATGTGCTAATTTTGTATTGCTATAAATGCTGTGAAAATTATAATGTGTATATTTATTCCAGAGCATATACCTTCTATACTGACAAATCAAGTTTTATTTTGTGACCTCTTTTCTTTGTTCAAATTCATAACTAATTTATAATTAAAAATAGGGAGAGTTTGCCTAAGCAAACTGATACATCCTGGAATCTCTATATTTAGTCTTTACATTATTACAGTTCTTTTTTTACTGCTACTGAGTAGTAAATCTTGCAACATTGATATATTAATTAGCATATTTCCACTCGAGTGCTTGCTTTAACCACAGTAGGGAATTATGAATGATGGTTCATGTGTTCATTCCTCCCATTCCCCACCCGCTCTTCAGCTACTTTTTGTAAGTATCCCAGTAATCAATGTATTTTATTTTATTTTTCAAATTTCTGAACCACCTATCTCCCTCAAAGAGGGGCTACTGTATAATCAAGGTGTTATTTTATCTCTGATCAATAGAGGGCACTCCTATAACAAACATAAACATATTTTTGCCACCTCTGATTATTGTATAGCTGTTTTCATATTTCAGAACTGTATGCTGAATATATAAGCTTAGTTGTAGACTGTAATCTGAAAATGTCTGATTTCCTAAAAATATATCTGAAATCAAGCAATTTAAGTCAATATTTCAGGTATCAGTATTTTCAAATGGTCTTTTATATAACATCTCTCTAATTCAATCTTTTTGGTGGAAAAGGAGTTATCTTTGTTCAGTTTGTTGAAAGTTTCTAATCTTTGCAAGTGTAGAAGGCTCATCAAATGATTTTCCTGGCACACTTTTGCCTTCTAATGTCAGCTGATAACTGAGATTATTCCCACTGATATTTCTGGCAGTCCCTCTCCAAAATGACTTGTCCTAAGATGATCAATATTATTACTGCCAAAGACTACCCTCTCCGAATGTATAGAACTAATTAAATTTCTTTGTATATTGAAATGCTAGGGACAGTGCTAGAAACTAGAATTTGGAAAGTGAAAAACATTGCTAAACTGATGCTAGAGTTCATTTTAGGAAATATTGTGAAGTTTGCAATCTTTTTAGAGGAAAACTTTCTAAAAATTCAAGTTTCACACATGTGTACTTCATGGTTTCTGTCTGCTGTAGTCCTTGAGGAAGTCCCCAAAATTAAGTGTCATCAAAAGGTTGTCCTGCCCATGTTTTTACAGTGTGTGAATTCTATCGTCGTCTGGACGATGGCAGATAAACTGAAACAATGCATGGAAAAAGAACATGTTATTGATTCAAAGTGCTATAATTTAGGTTATGGTGTACAGCAGGGGTAGTCAACCTTGGCTCTTTTATGACTCGTGGACTTCAACTCCCAGAATTCCTGAGCCAGCATGCTGGCTCAGGAATTCTGGGAGTTGAAGTCCACGAGTCTTAAAAGAGCCAAGGTTGACTACCCCTGGTGTGCAGGAACCCTTAGATGATGAAACACCTCTACTGAGTAAATAAATACGCAGTTAGAAGAGATTCCAAATGTTATGTTGCCTTTGCATGTTCTGCTGGTATTAGAAGCAGCCTTTATAATCTTTGTCTGGCTCAACTATTTGATAAAGATTCGATGAGGTTTCATTAACGTTACATTAATGATATCCTGAATGGAATGTTGTGTAACTTTAATGATCCATCAGCTCCTCTAATTGATACAATATGCAGTTACCAGATGTTTAAGACAAGAAGGGTTAGAACGGTTTAGATATTACTCATTTGGTCATCAGTTTCTTTCTGGGCTCAATGTAATATGCTAGCACTAGTTTTTAAATGATCCGAAAAAGCCATATATAATGGTTATTCTTTTCATATGATTCTGCCAGGCTTGAACATCACTTTCAGGTAATTTGTTTTCTTACAGATGCATAATGGGTATTTGTTTGGCAGGTACCAATGGCAGAGCCCTTACTCCTTTCTTGGTGAGATTTAGCAAAGCCCTACCTTCTTGCATTTAAACATCTTTCAAGGATATATTGGCATAACCTTTTAGTGTTAGATTTTTGCTATTTCAACATTGTTAGTTTTACACGTCTTAGTAATGCTGAATATTTGGGTGGGTATGTGTGTTGCTAATTATGAGCTTAATGTGCATGTGTATTTTATAATTGTGCTTTATTGTAAATTTATTTGATTTACTCAAACAATAAAGTAGAAATTTAGAGTGCAATTGTCAAGCAGTTGGATTCCTAGTTTGGTTTTTAAAAATGATCTCATACATCAAGCTCTTCTGAAATTTCTGGATCAAGTCTACATCTGTTTAATTTCAAGTGGGCTGTAGAAGACTAGATTTCCTACTAGGAGCCAACCATGAGATAAATGTGCAGTTAATCTAGTCTCTGAATACAGTTTAAAACATATGTGCAATATTTTATAACTGTCCATTATTTTGCAGTACTTCCCAGCTCTGTGATAGCCAGCGGACTGATAGCACCATTGCATCTCTTCCTGACCTTGGATCATTGGCTCCTGAATTTCCTACTGAGATAAAGCAATCTGACCAACAGATTGGAAAACCCATACCTGAAACCAAGAGGTATGTTGATTCCATTGGACAGAAGAAAATTCTGTCCCAAATTCTATGTGAGCCCTTTTTAGGTTATCACTATTATTATGTCATGTATGGCATGGAAACAAAATGTTTTAATTAGTGTAATTAATATACTAATCAACTTAAGCTACAAATTAACAAACTAACTGGCTGAAATTGAAGGTGCATTTTGATAGTTTCACAAAGTTGATGGAAAAAATAGTTTCAACCCTGCATGCACTCAGATCAAGCAGATGGTTTGCATTTTGATATAAAATCACTGTGGATTTTCTTTTTTGCATACCACCATACATCATGCTGTTGGAGAAAGTAGTGTTATAAAAAGTGAAGAATTGTAAAAAGTGAAAATTGCTCTCTTTCAGTAAGTCTTCAGGTGAAAGGTGTCATTAAATTAGAGGCATCTTTGGGGTAGGTAGAGCGACATGATGTATGATGTTTGAGAAAATGTGATGTTTTTATGGTTTTCTTATATTGTAAGCTGCCTAGAATCTATTGATTCTATAAAATCAGATTCTATGAAAATATACTTGGAAATTTAATTCCCCCCCCCAATATATTCCAAATACATCTGATGATCCTTTAAACATTTTCTCAGCATCTGTTGCGTTTATACGAATTATTATACGAATCCTCTAAGAATATATATAAATCTTGAAGCAACATTTGTTGTAATATTTATTTTCCATTAAGCTCTTGAGGATTTGCAGTTAACCCTTTCTGTCTAAACACAGTAAATACTATAATTCATCCACATTCTTGGAAGCATTTTTGTCATTCACAGGCTTTTTTATTCTATCATTTGATCCAAGAATATGCCATTAGCATAACCCACATAATTTTGTGGCACTCTGTAGCATAATTCTTTTCACTCTGTTCCGAGCGGTTTTCATATAATCTTTCTATATTTTTAGTCATCTTATAGAGAGATAATTTATCTTCCAATATTTTTTTCAAATAGGATGCATATGTTCCCTTCCTTTCGTCATTCTATGTCTGCTCTTTTTTCTTTCATTTCTTTCCTTTTCTTCCATGTCTATTTTCCCATTTTTCACACTATCAAATAATCTGTGTCTCACATTCATAGTCTCCAATATTCTTCAACAATTTTCTCAACATTTGATTACAAACACTAAGTCAGAAATGCTGATGAAGACATGACATTTAAACTATGTATTTGGAACAAGCTTCTAAGTAAATATTCAGCAATCTTTGGTCTCTGAAGAGCCTAATCAGTCTTTCTGTAACCTCTCATCTCATTTCCATCAACTTATCTATCCATATCAGATAAAAGAATAATAACCATTTCCACATTGCATTCATTCCCCAAAACTCATCTTGTCAGATCCTGTCAGAAGGGGGGAGGGGGGAGTAAGGGGATATAGGGAGGGGAGATGAGACAATGAGAGGAATCAGTGATGCCAGCCTGGCAGATCCAAGGACATAAGTGAGAGAACAGAATGCAAATGCCAACCAAAAGGTGCCAAACTTTAGGGCTGTTACCAAAACACCTAGTTTGAATACCATTGGGCATTTACGAAAAGCCCAAGGGAGGAGGGTCCAGAAGGGAAAAGCACTGGGTTTACATGGGAATATTCAGATCTGGCTTTGCTTATACTGTAACCACTTGGCTTTAGTAAAATTATGCCTTTTGCTACAAACTGAGTTGAAGGTCTTTCTTTTCAAAATGCCCAAGCTGGGACAGGCCTGACACATCTCTACTTCTTTCATTAGCACCACTCCACAGCTACAGTAACATGTGGCTATGACTAACCTATGAGCTAGGAATTACTACTTACATTTTCATTGAATTTTAAACTTCCATGCATGTATTCACCAAGTCAACTCGACAAGATCAGACCATATCCATTCAGATTTATTCCATCCTTTCCTTTCTCTCACTTTCACAAGTGCATACCGTATCTATTTTTAAAAATATTTCATTTATTAATTCATGCTCCTTACTATATACTCCTCTTAGATTACAAGCCCATATGCCATTGACGTCAACAAATGACCCGTGAACACTAACCTTCTACTGCCCATTATGGCTCTAGTTAATCAAGGTTTCACATAATGCTTTTTAGTGAGATAAAGGGTAGATTAGATTGCCAGCTGTTCCCCCACATAGCATTATAAAAATACAATACTAGTCAGTTTGGGCTTATTTTGGCAGAATGCCACGAGTCCACCCTAGTCTCAGTTTTATTCTGTTCTATTTCAGCCAGATCCTCTATTCTGAAGACTGCTTTTCAGGACAACATACTACTGTTTTACATCCCAAAATTGGGAGATACTATAGTGTACTTACACATTCAGAATACTATTTCCCTTTAACAATAAGAATTAAAAAACAGCTGAAGGTCATATAGGGCATATCTCATTGGTAGTCCATACATTACATACATAATTTATAATATCTTGATTTGAATTTACAACTATTGTTGTTTGGTATTGATTTTATAATATTAGGTTGCTGTAGTATGGATAATTTATTATTTAGCAACATTGCTAAACTAAACCGAGATTTCTTTTTAAAAACAAAATATGTCCTTTTAGTATGCTCAGAAAAATACTGTATATAATATTTGTGCTAATATGCTGCTACGTATATTAGAAGTAATAACTTGGCAAACTAAAACATTTTTATTTACATGGGAATATGCCCACAACATAATATACAATTTTAAGAATTTTAAGGTTTTACTGTCTTCTGGGAATTTTTGTATGTATGTTTGTATGTATTATGTATGTCCCATATTTGGGAAAAAACATGCAAACATTCCCCAAAATCTGAAAGTGGATTAATGCTTTTTCACAGGACTGTAGATTATCTGAAATCTGAGTTCACCTCACAGAACTCCCAACCTCCTCTTAGCAAAGGTAGATTGAAGAACAGATATGACCGGCATATATGTGCTGTTTATATTGTAGCTCATTAGATATAGAGATGATTATTCAATATATTTGAATGAACGGTTTAACCATGTTTCTGGAATTATTAAATTCTGCTATGAATCCTGTTCTGTTGAAATATTGTCTAATTTTCAATCAGATGGTTGCATTTTATGTTGCATGTAACCTTCCCATTCCCTCCCCAGTGTTTAAGCCAGCTGAAATGAGACACATGCTCACATAGATATCAGGTGCAAAAAAAAAAGAGCAGCTGCTGTACGTGGCTTTATATTCTCATATTCATGTTCATGAAAAGGTCATGGTATGGAATTGAGCTAATTGAGCCACACCTTCCCAGGGGACCATGTTGACTTCCGCCCAATTGTTCAAGTTAGCAGCTTAGGGCAACTGTCCTATGCATTACCTGAATCCCAAAGAAATGTATTCATTTAACACGCATCAATTAACAGAAGAGGAAATTGTAGGACAAGTGATATGTTGTCTTTCCTTTCACATCAGCGAATAAAAGCAGGAGGAAAGGAGGGGTAGGAAAACTACTTACGTGATGCATACTACATGAAACATGCATAGAACTATCCTTGCAAATACATTGCCAAAGAACCAGCACATCAGTAGTTTCTTCTTGGCATTATGCCTAATGTTGCACATGAGCAAGAAAACACACCACATCATTATAGGAACTTTGTAATTGATTGCCAGTGTAGCTTTTTAATGAGAATTGATTAGAAAACCCGTAAACTCAGTTTGTTTTGTCACCCTATTTGTTTTTTTCTGAGAATATTGTTCAATATTATTTTTTCTTTGTGATTCAAAGCATTCAGGCTAGAGTGAACAAGTGTTAGAATTTAACACCCGTGTTTTTTTGTAAATAGTTCCAGCCCTAAGTTTAAAGAAATTCTCGGTATTGACTTACTGTGTTATAAAATACAGTATTTTAAAATCATGATTTGCTGTTCCTACCTGTATGTGCATGTTTTAAGAAAGGCAGACCTTATAGGAGGATATTGAGACTGAAAACAGTCCTTTATCAATTGATGGATTATCAAGGCTACAAGTTAGTAGAAGCTCCTAATAAAATTCAGAAGAATTTGTTTCAGAGTAAATATGTGCAGGATTGGTAAGAACATCATTATTAAAAGACATGTGAAAAGTGTTTAGACAAGCTTTTCAATGTGATGTTCTCTACAGTTGTTGGGATTTTAATTCCCAGCATATAGTCTCATCACATTGGAAGGATGAAATGTTGGGAAAGTCTGAACAAGGCAAATATTAATGAACGATAATACAAAATAAATGTTTTAAGTGTTTTGGATTCAAAGGATTTGACTGAAATAATGCAAAAGCATTCTATTTTTTCTCCATTTTATTCAAACTAATAGCAAAAGCAGTCATTTCCAACTAAATTTTACAAATATGATTTATAGCTTCTGATTGCTGTTCATACCAATGCAAAAATATTCTCCCTCCCTTGCTGATCAAACACGGCTTCAAAAGTACAGTGAGCATTTATATGAACCCCCAGCTTTCATCCCTAGTTAAATGTAAGCATGAATAGGTACAAATTATTATACAATTTTGGCATATCTGTAGTCTGTTGTAATCCTACCTCTGCCTACTCCTAGTTACACAGTTAAGGAAGGGCTTATAGTTATTAATGGCAAGATTTCTCCTTTCTCTGATTTAGTCAGATGGCTTTGTTCTGGTTTATGAAACTTTTTGACAAGTAAAACGTTTGATCTTTTATCTTCTGTCATCCAGCTCTACCAAGTCTTATCTGCAATACATAAATTAATTCCCACACGGGTCCTATTCATCTACAATACTTTCCTTTAGATACTTCTCTTAAACACTTCACAGACTTTGGGCTATTCTCTAATGAGCAAGCCTTTAGCAGTAAAGGTAAAATACAAATTCTATTTCCAAGATTAAGTAGGAAAAAGAAAATACAATGATAAAAGATATATGCGCTGAATACAAATAATCAGTGTTATCTGCCTTTATACAGTATCCTGATTTGTTCAGTATAACGGATTCTTAGCTGAACTACCTTGTCTTATCGGTTCTGCTTACATCTTAGAGCTCAAGAAGAAATAGAACAGTCTGTGATTCAGGTTCCAGTAGGCTGTTCTTTCAAGTAGGGATTTTAAATATCTAAACGTAAGAAGGGGCATACAATCAAATATAACAACAGCAATATTTTTGATAACTCGGCACCACATATACACATCCTCTGATGATATGGTGAATGATGGAGCCCTTAGCAGTGAAAAGTTGTATAATCCATTTTAGGATCACTAGCCATTCTCTTTTGAATTAAAATAAAAACTCCATTCTCAACTGCTGTTAGACCTGTTCAAGTCCACGTTATTAATTTTAGCTATCAGGCATCATCTCCATTTCCAAGCTGCTTCTTCCCAGGTTTCTCCAGGGTGTTTCTAAGACCTCCCTTCTTTGCCATCTTACATCCCTGCCACCCCTCTTTCTCTAGTAACAACTATTTCTCATCAGAATATAAAACCTAATATTTCTTATCAGTGGTTTACTAGCAAAGCAAGCACAAAGTGTTTTGTTTGGATATTTGCGTAGAGACATGGATTGATGAAGACCCATTGAGAAGCTACAGCTGAGATCGGATTGATAGCAAAGAGTAGTTTAAAGAGCATCTGAACTTTGAAAATCTGACTCAGACAAGGAGCTCAGAGAAACAAATAAGCAGTTATTTAAAACATCATGCTAAATAAAAACAGTGGAGAAAGAGGTGGAATATGCTGACCATGGTAAGATCGACCTAGTTCTTCAAGGCAAAGAGGCCTTTTAATAATCAAGAGAGGCCCATCCTTTCTGATGTTTTAAAATTTGAATGGTAGAACAAGATGAGAAATAAATCACCCAACAGAAAGAAATATTGCAGTGTACCAGCAGATGGAGTTCATGAAGTCCTTTGTGGCATTCTTACACTGACTTTGCTACTTTCAGTTGCTGACAAGAAAAGACTGTTTAAGCACAAATACGGACCTAGATAAACGTATTTGTGTATCTCCTGAGTCTATAAAGATACCAAAAGATATGTTCCCTAGGAAACGGTCGACATAATTATACATGACTTGTCGTCCGGGAACCTAGAAGAGAAGAAACACTTTATATACACAACGTTTCGTTCCATAGATCCAAAGTCATCTTTCGTTTGCACATAGTCACCTTCACTACCATTGAATGAAGAAAGTTATATTTCGTACTCCTAAATTGCTAGCAATAACAACATTCTGTCTGCTTGCATGAGAGAAAATAGGCAAGAATCTCAATATTCCTACTGGGGCTTTTCTGTAGAGCAAAAGTATCCAATAACATTTATTCTTGTACATTCTCAGGAAAAGCAAATACATTATTATTTAATGACTGTTTGCCATTGTGATCAAGCTTGTCCTGAAAAATGTTCTAGAGTTCCAAGAAAAATGTGATTTTTATGCCAAATAAACAATATGAATCACATACCAACTATATGTTTTACATTTAGAGCTCGTAAAGTTTCCTATGTGAAAAGGGTAACATTTCTAAACCATTTATATTCTACAAAGAAGATCCTTATCACAATTCACTGTAACATTTTAAGCAATGAACTTTAAATATGGATTGGAAGAAGCAATTCTACCTAATGTTTATATAATAATGAATATTACACTGCTTTGTGTCTATACTAATACCACTTTACAATGCCTTGGTAAGGCCACACTTGGAATATTCCATCCAGTTTTGGTCACCACAATGTAAAAAAGAAGTTGAGACTCTAGAAAGAGTACAGAGAAGAGCAACAAAGATGATTAGGGGACTGGATGCTAAAGCATATAAGGAAAGGCTGCTGGAATTGGGTATGTCTAGTTTAACGAAGAGAAGGACGAGGGGGGACATGATAGCAGTGTTCCAATATCTCAGGGGCTGCCACAAAGAAGAGGGAGTCAAGCTATTTTCCAAAGCACCTGAAGGCAGGACAAGAAGTAACGGGTGAAAACTAATCAAGGAGAGAAGCAACCTAGAACTAAGGAGAAACTTCCTGACAGTTAGAACAATTAACCAGTGGAACAACCTGCCTCCAGAAGTGGTGAATGCTCCAACACTGGAAGTTTTTAAGAAGAGACTGGACAGCCATTTGTCTGAAATGATATAGGGTTTCCTGCCTGAGCAGGGGGTTGGACTACATGACTTCCAAGGTCCCTTCCAACTTTATTATTATTATTATTATTATTATTATTATTATTATTATTATTATTATTATTATTATTATTATTATTATTATTATTATTAGTTCAGGATCTATCTATCTATCTATCTATCTATCTATCTATCTATCTATCTATCTATCTATCTATCTATCTATCTATCTATCTATCTATCTATCTATCTAAAATGCTGCTAATGGCTTTCTTCAATCTGGAAACCCCTCAGATATGTTAACTTTAGCCCATGTTTTCCAAAACCAGCAGTGCAATTGTTGAGAATTTTGGGAGTTGATGCATACCTCTGGGGATGTCCCAGTTGAAGAATATTGAAATATAAAATGTGAATCGCATTGTATTGAGTAGACAATCTTGTCTGAGAGCTTGATTCACTTGTATGTAGATACCACCCATAAGTACAGAATTGCATTGACTAAATAATTAAATCTCAGTTTTATCTTTTACTACAATGTAAATAACTCTTTCTAACTTTGTGAGAATTGGGCTTTGTTTGTTTTCATATGCCCTTGGGAGTTCTAATAATCATAGTTGATTCAAAGAACATAGGTGGAAGGAATTGTAAAAAGGAAATTCGTCTATTGTAAGTATGGGAGACTATTCAGTGGCAGGAAACTATTTCAACCAGATCAAATGACCCCTTTTTAATTTGATGTTTCGGAGGACTGAGCTTTGGGAGGTGAATTGGAAAGTTGTATATAGACAAGTATGGCCTGGTTTGCACCTTGTGCTAAATTTTTATGAAATTTACTTTTTTTTTTTAATTTGGCATGATGTGTGAAGCCACCCATGATTTTCTTAGTGTTAAATGAAGCCATTTTCAATGAGTAAGGTCACAAAGTTCTGATTTAGCATTATTTGTGATGTGTATTTAATCTATAAATAAACCAAAATTAGCACTAATTTATATGGGTTGGGTATTATTATTATTATAGTGGGTCAAATAGCTAGTTGTTTGGACTAGATTTGCCATTTTTATCCACCTATCGAATTTTTTCCAAGAAACTGGGACAGATAGGTTATGGTATTAAAGATATTACCTCAGGATGTAAGCTGTTCAAAGTAAAACTGCCTTTTCAGTTGACTGATGTGATTTTTATCAATGCCTATGATGCTCAAATGGTTTCCGAGATGTTTTGGGGTTGCCAAGGCACCTATCACTATTGATACTATCTCTGGTTTCTTTTGCCATAGTTTTTCTACTTCTGTTTCCAGCTCTTTGTATTTTGTGATATTCTCCAGTTCTGCTTTAGTTTAACCATCAGACGAAATCAATATAATGAAATACACATAGTAACGTACATCTTACACTTTACTTTTAACATACAACAAGGATTTTGTTTTTTTATTAGTCATTCAGCTCTTTACCTAAATTTAAATAGTAACAAGATTAGGAAAGGAACTTCTCATAGTAGAGTCTTAATTTTCACCATGATGTCTATCTTTAACGAAACAAATTTCCAATGTAATCGTTGTTTTCTTAAGGGTGTGTGCAAACCTCCAACTGATCTTTAAGTTAAAGATGGCTCTAGGACCTACATACAGGTAGTCCTCGTTTAGTGACCATTTAGTGACCATTTGAAGTTACAGTGAAACTGAAAAAAAATGACCTATGATTGTTTTTCACACTAAATGACTGTTGCAGCACCCCCAGGGTCACATGATCAAAATTCGGGTGCTTGGCAACTGACTCATATTTATGACAGTTGCAGTGTCCCGGGGTCACGTGACCGACCACCTTTTGAGACCTTCTGGCAAACAAATCCAGATTCATTTAACAAACATGTTACTAACTCAACAACTGCAGTAGTTCACTTAACAACTTTAGCAAGAAAGATCATCAAATGGGGCAAAATTCACAATTGTCTTGTTTAGCAACAGAAACTTTGGGTTCAATTTTGGTCATAAGTCGAGGACTACCTGTACTTAAGCACAGATAATGCATGCTTCTTTCTCCCTATACATTCAGCTGGTATTAGGCACAATGGGTGATGTATCCTGTCGTATCTTGTTTCATGCCATGAAAAAAAAAATCTATGACCTTGTTCATCATGAAATAAACAGTCGTGTTAATTATAAGTTGCAAACTAAATTTGTGTCCCAAACAACGAAACAGCTTTTCCTGAAAAAATGTTGTTCCATGGGAAATGCCAACAGTCTTGGCAATTAATGCTACAGACATTACAGAATAATGGATTTTAATTGTCAATATTTTTTTAAAAAAAGGGGGAATTATGTCAGTCAAAAACCACATTTTTTAAAAAAGGAATTGAACTATCATGCCCTTTTAAAATATTGGATCTTGTAGAATTAGGAAAAGCCTTCAGCAGCTAGCCTGGTTCAGACTAGGTGAGATGGGATATTTCTGAAGGGTATCAGGTTAGGGAAGGCTAATCTGTATTGTATTCAAGAGCTCTTTTGGGAAACTTGCTTATGTTTAATTCCTGTTCCTCTTTCGTGCCTCCCATTGTTCTATTCATAACAGAAAGAAAAAAAATTCAGATATTTTGAACATATACATGCTTTGAACATCAAAGTGAAGCTAGTGAGATATTTAAATCACGCATGGCTACAGTAACCTGTTATTGATTTTAAGATACCTTTTATCTTAAATCTTATTGCTAGCCTCAAGCCATAGGAAGCACCTATGTATGTCTTTTTGTCTCATTTTGGTTGTTGTTGTTTTACTTAAGTTTTAGTATTTTGTACATGGCTCTGTTTGTAATTTTCCTGTCTGTTCTTTTTACACTAAAATACATTTAAAAGATAAGATGGAATGGTATGCTTTTTTTTAATTAGCTGATCTAGGAATCCTCATCTGGAGGCATGATAAATCGTATATTTTAACCTCACTATTGATCATAATATGGAAAGGAAAGGTAGGAATGGTATAAAAGAATAGTATAAATCCCAAAAACTCCCATTCTGTAGATCTCACTAACGTAATCCTTTTTAATTTGAAATATGCTATTTTTTCAGGGATGAGATATGTTTGTTTTAAAACATATAGATTTGGGTTAGGCTTAGGTCTGGCACTGTTTCAGCTAATTTTGTTTATATTGAATTACGTTCAAATATTTAAAAAATTGCTACAATAAAAATAGACACCGTTGTTATTTAAACTAAACCTTTTTTTCTACAGAAAGATGGTTTATCATAAAATATTAATAGTGTCAAACCATTGATCCTGATTGGATAACAAAAATTGTTGCTTAGTGAATTATCCTGGGATTTGCAAAGGTTTGCTGATAGTTAGAGAACCATTGAAGAAATAGAGGCTCAAAATCAACTTAAAGCTATCAGTTAAATGTGAATATAGAAAATGAGAGCTGTAGTCTACTTGCACATAGTGGATCAGAGAACTGGTGAGATGTGATAGTGATTTTATAAAGAGGTGTCTTTTATGTTTATAACCCAAACTTTTCTTAAGGATATAAATAAAACAACTGGATTTTAAATGCAAAACATTATTGAACATCAAAGTAGATGTGAATCGGATTTCCTTGTCATTTCTTGTCTCTGAACAATGCCCAATTTGTCTAGTTTCTGAACTAAATTTACACATTGCAAGCATTTATAACACAGATGAAAAGGGAATATTTTATACACCATACCTTCATGATGTCATGTATAAAGGTGAATATTTGATAGTGAAATATGACTATATTGAATCTGCTGAATTCATATGGGTTTTCAAGTAACTGGTAATGTTTTATGATTAATTTCTCAACAAACGTAAATTATAAAATCTGAGTTGACATTTGGTGCCCCTTTTGCACTTGTGATTCAGTTTATTGTCCACAAATTGAGAAAACAGAAGTAGATGATTAGTTGCACATTCTAAGAGGACTTTGACAAGACATCATTCATTTTCTTAATAATTTTATGGATTTATATTCAGGTCCTTAGGAGACCATTAATGCAGTCTGATTTCATGTACCTATTCTGTTAAAGACTTTGATCACACAATAGTGAATATTATATTTGTCTTCCATGAAATAAGAAACATAACTCAAGTTGGGAACAAAGTCTTTCCTGAAACAGAGCTTTATTAATTTTTATATGTCAGCTGCTATGCCCATACTGTTTAAATAAAAATTCCTTGTATGGGTATATTTGCTTTGTGATCCTAGCCCATTTCCTTAAACCTAAAAAGATAATCCTACCTGAATATCTACACATAGTTCTTTTTATATGTACTTTTACTTGGAGCTAGGCAACCTGTGCCTGCTTAGTTATCATTTCAGATGTTTCCTTACCTTAACAGAAAGGGTCAGCAAAATAGCAGTGGGATTAGGAGCAATTTCTAACTTCCTGTTGGCTTCCCCAATGAGTTTTCATATGAGCAACTGGCAGAGAGCATCAGAAATCTCCCCTCTGGACAAATTATGTAAGTTAGCCCATTTGAGATACTTTAATTCAAAAATTGTTTCCCTATGATCCACTATTTCACCCCAATAACTATCATGAGTTTTAATAGTATGTAGATGCGCTTATCGGACAGGCAGACACCTCGGGAGCTAGGCAGCTCCTTAAATATCCAGACTATGTGCCATATAGACTTTATAGGTTATAAATATATCCAGAAAAAAACCTGTACAAGTCATAGAGTAAGAATGTCACGTGGGCATAGCAAAGTATGCCCATCCCTGCCCACAGTGCTGCATCTGGACCAGTTAAAGATCCCTAAAGGTCTTCAAAAACAATCTCTTCTAGGATACATTTCTGTATTTGAACTGTGGTGACAGAGATGAATGACTATTGGAAGGGCCTCTCAATCCCAAGACAGGGCACAGTTGTTGCACCAGATGAAGCTGTACAAAAGTCCACTTGTCCACAGCTTGCTCATAGTGCTAATGAACAGGAGTTTTAAGTCCAAGGAGGCCCTTGGAGATAATTCTTCCCATCCAGGCACACACAGCTTCCGGAACCTGGGACAGAATTTCACTGTCTTTATCAGCTGGCATTGGGTTGAAAAATATGAACTCCAAACCAGCAAATGACTCCACTCAGCAGTTTTATGTAGATGTTGAATAGATGCTATGATTTGGGAATCTTTGAAATGTATTGCTATAAATGTATTATAACCAGGGCTTTTTTTCAGCCGGAACGCGGCGGAACCTTTTTCCGGGCCGGCCGCACCGGAAATAGCCCCTCCCACACCGGAAATAGCCCCTCCCAAATTTTACTTGCATTCCTGTTCTCTAAAGGGGCGGTCCTAGGGTTTGATGAGGGCGTGGCCAGGTTTGAGTTCCGCCACCTTTTCTCCGAGAAAAAAAGCCCTGATTATAACAAAATCCCATGAGACTTCTGTCTCTCTTCTATTATCACTCTGATCCAAGTTTCTAATGATTTAGTTTCCAGTTTCAGTTTAAGAGAACTGGATGGTTAACAGATGACTGAGTTCTGATTTCCTTCTGCCCTGCCATATCCTTTCTGTTTTCATTCCCAAGAATGCTTTGGGCCCAGCAGCATCCTAAAGAAGGAACAACAGAAAATGGAATAGCTGAAAGCCAAACTTCTACTTTAAAGTTTTTAAAAAGTTAAGAATTCTGTTTTGATAATTGGAAAGGATATGAAGCCCTAGTTCAGGGGTAGGCAACCTTGGCTGTTTTATGACTCGTGGACTTCAACTCCCAGAATTCCTGAGCCAGCCATGCTGGCTCAGGAATTCTGGGAGTTGAAGTCCACGAGTCATAAAAGAGCCAAGGTTGCCTACTCCTGCCCTGGTTGATATCAGTGGTTCTATTACAAAACTACTCAGCTCCTTTGGGCTGAGAAATCTAACCAGCCTTGATAGTACATGGTGAACAGTGGGATCAATGGCCCTAAGAAATTCCTCCTAGATACCCTGACCATGATCTGCATTGTAGAATAGGTTGTGCCCGCTGCACAGTGTACCTAATCTTTGCTACCTTGGAAGTATTAGAAAATCAATTGCATTTATGGTGCCTTTAGATAAGTCCATAGGGCAGTATTTTCTATTCCCAGCCACAAAGCCAGTTCCACAACATAATACAGATAGTCATCAACGTACACCCATTTGTTTAACTAATTTTCGGAGTTACAACAGCCCTGAAAAAAGTGACTTGCGAATGGTCCTCGCACTTACAACTATCATAGCATATCCAGAGTCCCAGGATCAGAATTTGGGCATTTGGCAATTAATATGTATTCACGATAGTTGCAGCAAGCCAAGTTCAGGTAATCACTATTTGCAGCCTTACCAGATAGTTTCCAATACGCATCGTCAACGGGGGAAGCCAGACTCACGACTGTGTGATTCCCTTAACAATCATTTGAATGAACAATTCATTTCAGTGACTTGCTTAACAACCATAGCAAAAATGCTTGTAAAGTTGGGTGCAACTCACTTAATAACCGACTTGCTGACTAGTGTGGTCCCAATTGTGGTTGTAAATTGAGGACCACCTGTATAGTTCATACATATTTGCTGTGGTTGGTGGATCTGTGATTCTGTAATAAAAATGTGCAGTTATACATAGGGACAATAACCAAAGAATCTCATTCTTCAGGAAGCGGAGCTATTTTCTTAATATCCTCAACCATCGCTGCCTCTTGACTGTCCAGCAAATGTACTAATTGGTACATTGGCTGAATTTACTCACAAATGTCTTTGACACTGCCTTTCTTCATCCTGCTTTGTCCTGTCATCTCACCTTTAAGGAAATATGTTTACTAATATATTTATCTACAGCAGTTTCCTGTTGCCTTGTTTATCTTAGCTCTTCTGTGACATTTCCCCCTTCTTCTCCAGTGGAAGATTCCATTTCTGTGAGAGGGATGGGGTCTTTTGTTTGAAGGGAAGGGAGGGAAAAAGCAATGTGATTTTTTTAAAAAAATCCTATACTTTAGTCTGCATTGTTTGCTGCTGTAAAGTAGATGTGGTGCTTGCCCCCAAAATAAAGAGCACATGCTAGATGTGGCATGCAAATCTATTTGCATTTCAAATCAGCTGAGTCAACACAATGTAATGATCCTGCCTGGAGATTCTTCGGGATCCACAGTAGCTGACAATGTGTGCTTAAAGGGAGGGTCTTAATTTTCTTTTCCTTTTTTTTCCCTCCCCCAAATCCACTTGGAATAGCCAACAGCCCTTGCAAAGCACTTACCCAGGACTTAGCTTCAATTCTCCCAGGCTGTTACGTAGCCTGACACAATAGCGACAATAGCCGGGACATTTTATTTATTCAAAATCAATTTTCATTTGAGTAAAGGCGAAGAAAGGGAGGGGGGGCGCGAGTGGGGAGATTGAGGAAGGAACCTGGCAACAGTTCAGAGGAGAGAAGCTGCTGTTAAAGTCTCTGGATTGTTGCCCCCAATGCAAGCAGCTGTTTTCATCTGCACTGCAGTATTTGCAGCATTTGCCATCCCGATCTCTCTGGGCTTCTTGGTGCTGGATTTACACAGAGGCTGGCTACACTTGCTGGGAACTCCAACACAAGGGCACCCTGAGGATGGGAGGGTCGCAGTCTCTGCAGCAGGCACAGACAAATAGCCTGATTCGGGAGCCATCGGAAGCAATGTAAGTATGAGCTTGCGTTATCCGTCCCCCCCCTCCTTCCCACCACACAAGGCAAGGATTGAAATGGCAATGGGAAAGCTGTGGAGTCTGTTTAGAAAGGCTGGCTGATAAGGTTGTGTTTTAGCCAGGTTGGCAGTTTTCAGCCCTGATCAGTTTTTAGAAGTGCTGCCAGAGCATGTAGGCATTTTCTTTAGAAAGGTTAGTGGGATTCCTTTTGTATCGTGCAGGGCAATAGCTGCGTGTGCCAGTTGTTTTCTCCACATTTATAGACATAATCAATCAAGCCCCTCACCATTTTCAGCAAAAATGCCTCTCTCTCTCTCTCTCTCTCTCTCTCTCTCTCTGCTTAAAATGCATAGCGTGTAGATTGATTTTGCTGGGTTTGTTTCCTGAGGTTTTCATCCTGTCTGCTCTCCAGCAATTCATTTCTCTCCGTTCTCATTCCCCTCATTTTAACATAACACTCTTCAGTTAACGATCAAAAAGCAAGCTACCATTTCTGATTGTCTTTCAAAATGATATGCCGTCTCAAAAAGGATAAAGTAGACAGTTCCTCAGACAGTACTGTTATTTTCTTTCTTAGATTTTTAAAATGATTTGTCGTCTTTAGTTGGGGATCTGCTAGCTGCCAAGTGTATTTATTCTCTGATTTCTGATGACCAGAGCATTACAACTAAACAGACAAAAGAGTTGCAGTCTGGTTGGCCTTTTCTTCATGCTTCAGATTTTATAGGCCTGGGTTAAAGATGTATAGGTTTGAGTGGTTCATTATATGTTACCTGATATCAAGGACAAGTTTAAGCAATTCATTGAGAAGGAGTGCAATCCAATTGCCTTGAGCTTCTGGAGGAATGCCAGTATATAAATCCAACAAAATACGTATTTACTATATTATACTGCAAATTTTTCAAAATGGCTTCAGTTAGTACTTTCTTTTTCCCCTGAATTTCTATATGATTTTTTTTCTCAATTTTAAGAATGAATGATAACAAACACTGTACTTGTACAGCCTAATATTAAGGACATAGATCCTGATTGATATTTGGAATCAGTTTAACAAGAATGATGCCCTGGAAATATATTTGAGTAATGCAGTCCATACTTTTTTGATCCTCCATACATACTTTATTTTATGTTCTAAAAACAGGAGATGATAAATTGAGATTAGAACAATGTTTCATAAAATGTGTCAGTCTTCTGTTCTCTATCCTTTTCTGTAATATTATTCCATTGTTAAACATAGTAAGGTATTTTTTTTTCATCTTCATAAAGAATTGTACCTCTTTTATGGAAAACTCTTTTGAAACTATCAACGTTTCATATGTAGCCACATTCAGACTTACAGGCGCATTCACACAGCCATACACAGAAGTTCAGATTTTCAGTTTTCTCTATTAGTGTCAAGTGGCTGAATGAATAAGATTTCTAGCAACACTTCATGAATCAAGTATTAATTCAAGTATCGCTGCTTTGGTTAATGTTGTGAAAAGGCCCTAGAGTACAACACTGTCCCTTTTCAATAAGCAAAAACTTGTTATATATCTGGAGTCAGTAAGAAGTGCTAATGTTTGACATGAAACTTCATGCTAAAAGACCATTGCTATATTTTCCCCCTTGTATCTCTATTAAAATATAATTGTTACATTAAATATAGTAGGGGCTTTTCTACATTGATAGTTTTTCCATAGCTTACTTATTATTTATAAGTAAAAGGAGTAGTGACATGCACAAGTACTATGTACAAATATTTTATAATAGTGCATTAGGAAGCAAGATAAAATAGAACCTGCAGTGTTTAAGTATGATTTGAGCCTTTCTAATCCAGGTTGTTATTGGTTATTTATAATATCAACATCTTTCCAGGCTTCCAATTTATATAATAACATCTTGATCTCACATTTGGCAAGAATATTCAGAGGACTAACTGATCAATAATTTGGGTTACTTAGAATAGAATAAAATAACAGAGTTGGAAGAGATCTTGCAGGTCATCTAGTCCAACCCCCGCCCAGGCAGGAGACCCTACATTATTTGTGACAGACCGCAGTCCAGTCTCTTCTTGAAAGTCTCTAGTGATGAATCTCTCACAACTTCTGAAGGCAAGCTGTTCCATTGGTTGATTGTTCTCACTGTCAGAAAATTTCTCCTGATTTCTAGATTGAATCTCTCCTGAATCAGTTTCCATCCGTTATTTCTTGTTTATTTCCCCTTTTAGAAGAGGATCAGTCTCTAGCTCTCTGGATAAATTCCTGTGTCATCAAGGCAAGTCAGCAGTTTAGCTAGCAGTGGTACCCATCAATAGGCAGAACACCTGTGTCTCTCTATAGGGATCATATTGTAACCCAGAAGTTGTTATATTTTTCAAGCAATCCTAAATTTATGATGCTGAAACTTTGTAGATGGAACTAATCTCTTGCATTGTGAAAATTATTAAGAATCCATTTCAAAATACCTGTATAATTCTAGTAAATGATGCCTTTTAGATTGTAATATAACACATTTCTCTGAGTTAACAAGCAGTTAATTCAGCTCATCCAGCATTTTTAAGCTAGCTTCCATTTCATATTTTTCATGGCAGGAACTTATTCTCCTCTGGAAAGCTTGTGAACAACAAAAAAGGATTAAATTTGTACTTTTGTTTGATAGCATTAAATATTGTATGAGCCTTTATACAAGTAAGAAATCTGTACTAAGAAGATGTCAGTATTTCCTGTGGAGTGGTGGAAACAGATTCTCCAGTCAGTTCATATGTATGAAGAAATTTCTCTTCCTTTCCATGTCTGTTTGCTTGAAACGTTTCCTTAGAGAATGTTGATAACATGTAAGGTTGAGATTCTTACTTGAAATGAAGTAAGTTTTCCAGCTAAGCTTAGCTGAACTAAACTGCACTATACTTCTGTGGCCATCAAATCTCCTAGCATAAGAACTGGGTGGTCCAATCTTACTATATCAACACATGAAGCACACAGCAAAATAGATAGATTAAATCAGAGGCCTGGTCTTCTGGGATATTCTCTTGAATAAAGGAATTTTATTGAAAGGAATTGGAATTACATGGGAAAGGTTTTTAGAACATTTTGCCTCAATTAACAGAAATGTTAAATGTTAATAACAAATCCAATAGGTAAAAAAGAAAAATTATTATGGATGTGGATAAAGTATTAGACATATTATTTTGGCAATTATAGTTCTATCCAAGCATACATACGCCTTTCACATTCATTTCCTTCTCACAGAATGTTATACAAGCTGGCTACATGTATATTACTTATCTTCACAGAAATATAGTTTATCACAGAATTACTTCATTTTTTCCCACTGCTAGCTAGAGAACAGCTTTGATGTGTTGTCACTGTAGTGATTTACTTTGCCTATTCTAGAGGTAGACAAAAGTAGACTTTAAGACAAAACGAAGGAAGCTCAAGGAAGCAGTGAAGAAGCAAGATGTTGTATGGAATAATTCTGAAACTGAGAGTCTTAAAAATGAGACTTAAATCAAATTAATCTGTTTTTAAAGGATTGCATCAAAGTAAGCGTGATAACTTTCTGTGTAGTAGAAGTTAGTAGCTGAAAACTATAACACTAGCAACACTAAAGGGTCCTTAGGAATCTACATCCAAAGCTTTAAGAGATGCATGGAGCATTAAGCCTTATACTCTGCCCACGTGGATATATAACCTTATAAACATATTTATCTCCCCCTTTTACTTTTGGTATTGAAGCATTAAGCCCTTCTTCAGAATACTGATGACCAAAACAACCTAAAATTCTCCTGCACATTTACCTGTGACAAGTAAAATTGCTTAAGTTTATCTAAGAGCATATCTGGGACAGGAAAGAACTTCAAAACAGACTCCACAATGCTCCATCCTTTCCTCCAGTTTAAGTATACATTTTGCATTTTAGTTTCATGTTGTCTACATTCCTTATTATATAGTTCTTTGTTTCATTTTTTTGTAATCGTCCAGAACTATTGAAGATTGAATGCCATATAAATTTTTAATTCTTGTGCTTCACATGCCTAGATAAGCATAGGTCTTGTGAGGTAATATTACAGGCGCCCAAAGTTAGATAAGCTATGTAAATGATCAATCACATAATGACTTTACTTAGGCTACTATTGAATGCTCTTAGCCACTGTATACACATTTTTCAAAGTACTCCAGTTTTATCTTCATAAACAATGATATAATGTTATTGTTGATTTGAAAGATTAAAATAAATTATTTTGAATTGCATGATTTCAGATACATTTTGGCTATGCTTCAATTTATCAGTCAGAATAGAGCTGGAAGGGACCTTGGAGGTCTTCTAGTTTAACCCCCTGCTCAAGCAGAAGACCTTATATCATTTCAGTCAAATGGCTGTCCAGTCTCTTCTTAAAAACCTCCAAGTTCCCCAAATTATAATCCAATATCATAATTTTTACCGTCTGGATTATGATTTTTACCTTTTGGATTATAAAAGCTATTCTAGATTATAAGAGTTATTAAACAATAATAGTAAACAATAACAAAGTATTGTTACTGAGGATATTAATTTTGCTGTTTGTAAAAAGAATCAAATAACTATAGGCATACATTGACAGGATTTATATATTCTATAGATTATGTGTGATGAGGAATTCCTTTGCAACCATGAAAATAAGTAGTATCTTTTACTCTTATCTTCTAAAAAAAATTAATTAAAATCTAAAATCAGAGCTGTCCCTAAAATAAGAAAATTTTAAACTTCTGTAACAGCTAATGGTAAAGACAAGTGCTTTAGAAATCAATAGGATTAAATAAATCCTTTCCCTATTAGCTTTCATCTGTGTTAGTAAAAATAATACCCTATGTAGTGTAATTTTTTGTTATTCTAGACTATTAGAGAACAATATGTAAATAAATTGCAAAGTACATACACATAGTAAAACATCCTAAGTCCAAAGTCCAAGGGAACAACCAAGTCTTTGAGACTGACAGGATCTGGCTCATCAAGATCCCCAGAGGATGGTGATCCGTTCTTAGAGTTCTTCATGGAGTGTTCTTCATGCAGTGTGGGATTCCAGCTCAGCCATTGTCTTCCTCATATTTATGATCTCTAAACATATAAATAAGAATACTTGAGGGACTCTTTCCCATAGCCAAAGCAATGTAAGTAGTAGATACAAATCTGGCTGCACAGTGCTGTTGGCTCATTCATAAATTCAGTCTTGAAATCTAAGATGTGCTGAACCATTGTTAGCAAACATCCAAGGGAGGAAACATTTTGAATAAATTAACATGCTATTGGGAGATAGAAATATACAATCTCTCTCTCTCTCTCTCTGTGTCTCTCTGTCTGTCTGTCTGTCTCTCTCTCTCTCTCTCTCTCTCTCTCTCTCTCTCTCATACACACACACACACACACACACACCTTCAAAATCCTCATCTTTTAGGAATAGGTTGGGAAATATAGGGCCTAAGAAGCAGTAGAAAAAAAACTCAGAATTGCAGATTTGGTCTTCCCTTTTTTCAGAATGAGGTTATCAACCAGTTGCCCTTGATTACAGACCCTATGGAAATACAGGGAAGAAGGAGTTAAGCAGATTTAAGTGTCTTTCTGATGAGTGTTTTCTTGCCTTGGACACTGGCCTGTATTCTAAATATAACTTGCTTGTTTCCTCTCATCTCTTAAGAGAGTTCTCCAGATGTGCTGCATAGCTAGCTTAAAGAGAGACAATTATTCAATGTCCATTGTTTCAGTTGTTGCCATACTGTTATCAACATGCGTGTCTGTTGATGAAGGTTTCTACTTCTGGAGAGTTACTGAATGTAACATAAGGTGTTTCATTAAATGTAAAAGTTTGCATGACTGCATTAGCTGTAGTTAACTTTTTTTCATAGAGCAAATATACATAAAGCAATCCAAATGTATGTAAACTTGTGCAAATGTGGACACAACATATATTATCAATAAAAGCTGTAATTTTCATGCCTAGATTTGAAATTAGACTGAAACACATAGTAGCTAAATAGGACTCCCTAGGCCCCAAGGCAAGCCTCTCAGATGGACCCCGTCAGTGGTGAAGGAACATGGGCACGAAGTCCCACTAAGCTGTGAGGTGAGCAGCATAAAAGAAGGAAAACACTCAGATGGTTACTTCTTCTGTGCCACAGCTGCTGCAGCCTCCCTTTATTCAGTCCAGAGTATTCTTTTCACCTGATGAAGTCCAGCAGTGAAAGCTGCTGCTGCTCAACTAATGGATTCCTCATTTGTTTTCTTCTGCATTGCTGCATCACTTTGGCTCTTCTCATGAAGCGGTGTAACTAGGATTTTTACCTTTCTTTAAAACGCTAATTTAAAAGAAATTAAGTTCTGGACCAGCGGTTCTCAACCTATGGGTCGCGACCCCATTTGGGGTCGATCGACCATTTCACGGGGGTCGCCAAGCAAGGCTGTCCGCCATTTTTTTCCCCTTTTCCGGTGGGTGCCTTACCTCCCTTGGGCTGGGCCAGCTGGTGGTCGGCCTGCTCCGTCTCTGCCGCTTGCCAGCTACGCCTCGGCCGGCGCAGGGGGCGGAACCACACATGCACGGCGCTCCCGGGCAGGGAAAGTCCTTGACTTATGACCGGTTGGGTAGTCCTCAACTTACGACCGGTTTAGTCCTCAACTTACGACCGGTTTAGTCCTCGACTTACGACCGGTTGGGGGTCATGGCATTAAAAAGGTTGAGAACCACTGTTCTGGACAAAGGGTAATTTTGGACTCCTCCTTGTATTCATTATTTACACTTCCCTGGAAATGGGTCCGTGGATAAGCTGCATCATCCAGAATCTAGTGGTTTAGCTGGGTTAGTAGAATATTTGTTTACTAAAATTGATGACCCAGATTAAATGTTACTATTTTTCTAAAATTGTCCTTTAGTGCAAGGGTCTCCAACCTTGGCAACTTTAAGACTTGTGGACTTCAATTCCTAGAATTCCTCAGCCAGCTTTGTTGGCTGAGGAATTCTGGGAATTGAAGTCCACAAAGTTGCCAAGGTTGAGGACCCCTGCTATAGTGGTATTTCTCTGGATGTCCAGAAGCAGGAAGAATCAAATCACCCTATCTGAAGTAAGGAATGTGCCTTGTCTCTCATTCTACTTAATAAAACTTTTATTGATTATGTGCCATCAAGTTGTTTTCAATTCCTAGCGATCACAAAAAAATTTTTTCCCCCATAATAATCTCCCTAACCTGTTTTTTCAGGTCTTCCATCATCAATGTAACTGTCCATCCTTCTTGCTGCTGGTAATTCTCTTCTTTTTCCTTCCATCTTTCCCAACATTAGAATCTTTTCCAGAGAGCAGGATCTTTTCATAATGTATTCAAAGGACAATTTGAGTCTGGGCCTCAGGTGAGGTCTGGGTTGATTTCTTTGATAATCCATTGGTGTATGTGTATGAATGCGAGATTGAAACTCACTTTTGAAAATGTATTCCATCTTAAAAGAGAATCATATATATTGACTCAGCCTTTCACCCTTCCAGGATCGGTAAAAATGAGGACCTAGATTACTGGGAGGCAATATGCTGACTCTGCACCCCATTGACCTTTAAAAAGGGAGAATGCTGCTTAAGGACATCTCTGTGTGCCATTATAGAATATTATAAAAGTACATTTAGTTCCATCAAAGTTTTTCATATATCTTTGTCATGTGATAATAACTATCGCTTATATTGCTTGAGGTTTTCCAGTTTTAATGTTTTATTAAAATGACAAAAAATAGAAAATACTATCAGGTTTACTTATTACATTTATCTTGCCCTATTACGTAAGTAAGTGGTAAGTAAATTTCTAATGATATTCTGCTTCTATATGTACCAGTGATATAAAATCCCATTCACGGTTCATATCCAATGATTTAAATCTTTTTCAAACTGAACTCTGGGTCACCAAATAGAGGTTGGTTTCACATATCACACCAAGCTGTGTTTTCCCTGTGGCTTACTACAATGGAAAAAACGCAATCATTGTAGTGTATAAACCCTGATTTATACCTTGATATTATATGACATCTTAGCTCTGATAACGTAGCTGTTAAGGGTAGGCAGAAAATCATTATTTTTTAAAAAAATAAATAGCTTTGTATAATGCATTAATACGTGATATAACAGGGTAGCAGTTGATGCTGAGCAACTATGGTTATAAAAATGTAGTTTGGGGGCAGATGGAACTAAATTATTTTCTTACACTTTGGAAATTACCAAGCTAAAATCTGAAGTTTGGAAAGCAATATTTTCTTGCAGTTTAGTCCTGTTTCCATTCCCTTGGGAAGAAATAAGATTCTGAATCATATTGGAATAGTTAGGATGAAATCTCAATTTTTCCCAGAGATTAATGTTCTGCTTTTTTTGCAAAGCTGAAGAAAATGCTCTTCCTAGGATAATTGTATTTCAGTAAAATAGACCTCTCCTTTCTTATCTCAATAACATTTGATTTATTTCTAGAGAGTCTTTTCTTTTCCCCTAAAAAACGAAAATCACAAGCTTTGCGCATTTTTAATATTGGTCTGAATTGTACAATAGCACACTAGCTGTTACAATAACAGTGTCAGGTACTAGCTAGGCACTAAGAATTAACAGACAAAAGGGGAAAATACTGCTTTTAAGTAACTGGTTCTGCTTATCTCAAGTAAACAAATTGCTTGGCTTCTACTCTGGCAAAGATAATTCAGTGTAGTAGACAGTTGGAGAAAGCTGATATAGGAAACCTCCACATATTAACTGACATTCTAGGAAGAATACCTTTAAAAACCATTTTAAAGAGGTTTTCCTTTTAGTTGCTCTACAAAGACACTGTCATTACCCAGAAGATCTCCAAAAAATAGAAGAAGAAAGGTTTTTCCAGTTTATATTTAAATTATATTTCCAGAAATATAATTTATTTTAGCATTATAAAATCAAGACACATCTGTTAGAGCTACTGATGTGAAAAGGAAATGGAAGGCACATACAATGTTCCATCAAAATGGTGAGAGAATGCTGGTTTTTGAGTAAAGTTAATATAACATGATTATGCGGTATCATAGAAGACTAAGAAAATATTTAATCATTTTTAAAAAGAAATGCCTAAATATTCTATGTAAATATTTAAGTAATTATAAGTAATTATAAATTGAGTTTGCACTTTTCATACTGGTTTTGCAATTTTTTAAGTAGATAAATTATTTAAAATATAATCTTTTGCTGATTGTAGTAAAATGATGTCCAGTAGAGTTTGATGTGGACTTTAGACATACAGCTGTTGAATCCAAATATTAATAATACTCACAGTGGTGAGATGAAACATCAGGGCAGGAACAGTACCATAAGGGATCGTTCATAGAGTTAATTTGAGACACAGGAGGTAATGAGTAAAATTGCAGGCAAGGGAGTAGTACTCTTTCAAAAATTAGCATGCTATATATAAGGATGATTGTGTTGGATGGAAACTTTTGAATCTTGTATGGGTAATGTTAGATTTAATGCTTGAACAACTGGTACACACTTGGCTATTATTTTGAGTGGTCCATGGAGAGAGGACAACAGAAGGGATATACTTGAATTATTTAGTTTTGATATGACAACAATTTTAAAAGGAAGTTTCCACAACCTTGCAAAAAAGCACAGGGAGTGAAAATAATAAGTAGGACCTGGATAGTTTGCTGTGATTTGTATTTTGGCTTATATGTCTTATAAAGATCTAACCTGATAGCAATGGGAAGCTCATAGGGAGGCTGATTCTGTCTTAGATACTACTGCAAAACCCATAAGGAAAGAGTGAGTCAAGAAACAGTAACAGAGCAATGCTTAGGAAGAACAGAGCATTCCTCTGACTAAATGAAAATGTAATGAAATTGTTTTCTTGGTGGATCACAACCACGATGATGATGATGGTGACCACTCTAAACAACTTGTAGAGTTGCAATAGCAGGTTGTATTGCATGGGGGGAGGGGGAAATCACTTGATGTAATTTTTATATGACAATGCAGTAATCTTGTCTTTGTCAACACTTGGCTTGTGCTCGCCAGACAACAAACACTTTTCACCAGTGGGAGGCAGGAACTTTTAAGCATTAATCGGAGGTCCGACCTTAAAGTGACATCCCCTTGGGCAAAATGGGGTCTGTCTTGAGCAAATATGAAAAGGTTTGTCAGGTAAGTTAAAACTACAATAAAAATCTAGCATAGAAGAATGATGTATCCTGCCAGTGGCAACCAAGAAAAAAAAATGTCTAAAAACAGCCAGAGGCAAAGAGACTCCCACATGTATAGAAATCAGAAGAATCATACATATGTGGCAGTGTTCTTTTAGATGATGCAAGAAAAAAAATCATCCAAATTTGCTCATTTCTTTGGTTACCTATTGCTTTCGTCTTATGTTGGCTGAGGAATTCTGGGAACTGAAGTCCACATACCATCTTAAAGTTGCTAATGTTGAGAAACACTGGGCTTAGACAACGATGAGTTTTGCAATTTCCAGTGGTTAATCAAATTGAGGGATAGATGATCTTGTCACTGGGAAAGTCTTTCAAGGCCTATTATAGAAATCTATTAATAGTTTTAAAAATGCTCTGAAGGAACTTTCAAGAAAATGGATTCTTAAGAATGCTTATTCTGTAAATATAAAATATCCACCTGACTGTTAGGGCATTAGATAGCTGCCTAAGGGAAGACAGTGAATGGTTTAGGATTTAAAATCCTATAATCTATTAATTCATCAATTTGTATATTAGTCAGAGCTATTTAGTGTAACCTCTGTTACAAATGGGAGAATTATTGTTCAGTAAATGTGTTGCCCTTGTGCTAGAGAAGGAGAACATATTTATTTTTGTTGTTTGCAAGTACAACTTCAATATACAAGTTTGTGTGCTTACCTGAACATGTGCCTCAATAAGCTATTATCAAAAGCCCCAGGATCCTCAGAACAGTTACCAAATAAACTTTTTTGAACAAGCAAGCTTCAAGATAGAACCACAATGGCAGTTTTCTATTTAATTCCTACCTCAGAGTAAGGTACCTATTAGAACTCTGCAAACCTGAATCCAGTGATGAAAAATGTAACATTTTCTATACTGTATTCTGGACAGATGTACTGAAATCTTCTCAACTAATGGTCAGCACCTGGTTAGAGTTAGATAAAGGTCAACAGCACCCAAGGGGAATTGGACTTAGCTTGCTTTTGGCTGCGTAGGGATTCTAGGCTGATCCACCTTTTCACTCCACCCCCAGGCTCTGCTACTCCTTCTCTTACATGAGATAATCAAATGCACCTGTCCTCCAGAACTCACTCCCCTGGTTGCCAGCCAAATTTGATGATAAATTATAACTCTGTCTATACTGCTGGATACAGCAAAAATGTGCTAATATTTCTCTTTGTTTTAAAGTATTGTTTGAAATTTAAAGGATGTGTGTTTACCATGTTCCTCCCATTTTTCTGCATTTGTCCTGCCCATTTCTTTCAACATGCCACTTCATAACCAAAGACATGTTACATGACCCTGGCTATAATTTTCTGTAAAGTTAGTATGGTTTTATATATAGTGAGGGAGTAACAATCTTGCATAGCAAGAGACAATCTACCATGTTAATACCCCTTCATCTTTCTTCATTATTTTCTCCTATGGATTAGTATTATTATTAGTACTAGCTGTACCCGGCCACGCGTTGCTGTGGCTCAGTCTGGTAATGGAATCGTAAAATTGTAGCATGTGTTGCTTTTATGTCCAACAGATGGCGCTGTTTTTTTTAAAAAAAGCATGTTTTTACCTGTCACAGGTGTGACATCTGTATAATAGTAGGTATATAAAAACACGCGCTTATTCGAATGCAATGTTGTGTCAAATTTTCAAAGCAATCGGTGAAGAACTTTCGGAGATTTAAGATTTTGAACAAACATTTACATTTTTATTTATATAAGAAGATAAGATTATTATTTATGCATTATTTAGTGAATACATGAGGTTTCAGGGAAGAACAGACACTCTTGGAAAGGGAGTTTGTAGTGGAAAGAAAAGTAGAAATGAAAGTCAAATTGTAAATGTACACTGCTGGAGTTGCCAAATGTGATGGAAAAAGGCTTTTGAATGTGCTTGCAGTTAAGAATGATAAATACATCTAGTTTGTGTGATAAAAATATGGTTTGGGTGAATTGGATGATATTATAGGGGCCCACGTGTTTTCACTAGATTTCTGGATTTAGGAGCAAAGTTGGAATGAGCTTTGATGGGAGGTCTGGCCATCACCTGGGGATCCCCTGAAGGCCCATCTATTCCGTGCAGCTGGCCTGGCGTAGTTTGATTATGTTTTAGTGGGGGTTTTGTATGGGGTACTTTTAGAGCAGGCCTGTTATTTAATTTGATTTTAGAACAGAAACTTGTGTATATTTATCGTGGTTTTTATTATCGCCTGTTCACCGCCCTGAGTCCTGTAAGGGAGATAGGGCGGTATATAAATTCAATAAATAATAAATAATAATAATAATTCTCTTTTACGCTATGTACTCAACTACCCGATAATCTACCTGCCTGAGGTGTTGAAGCTGTTCTTAGGAGTAGAACTGAATGTCCCAAGACTTTAGATTCTTGGATACTCCAATATTTATGCCAGGCTTAGTCTTTTTAGAGCATCTCAGCGATTCATGACCTCCATAACCTCTGTGGATCTGTTTCAGTATTTTTCTGTGCTTATTTACAGATACAGCAAATATACTCTCGACCTGGTATTTTGCACTGATACTTGTGATATATTATTGGGGAGACAGAAGTGATTCTTTTGTCACAGATGGATCACCATCTGGTTAGATTGCAATATTTGGCTTCCCCCTTCCTTTCTTTCAACTGCAAAGTCAGATTGAGAATCATTTTCTAGATCTGAAAGAATTCCAGAATCTGTTGGTGGGTAATGTATTGTGATGTTGAAATCCTAATTGAAGTTGAATTAGTGGAATTTCCACTAATCATGCTCTTGATTACTTGCTCCTATATGTCGCTTCCCAGCCCACTGAGCCCAAAAATTCTTCAGTTTACAGTACTGAGGAGCAACGGAGAATTGGGATGGCAGGTAACTAGAGTGACAGTGATTTAAATCTATGACTGAGCAGTATTTAAAATAGATTGGAAAGTCTATGTGGTGAGACTGATGATGGGAAAAAATGTCTTCATCTCTATTATTCGAAATTACTTAAGAGAACTGTTTTGAGGGGTTTAGAAGGTTGGCAGCCTATTAAGGCTACAGTTTGTACTCCTTCTTTGAACCTATGACAGCTTTGTCGACTTTTTCCCATGAAACTGCTTATATACATTAATACACTATCCCAAAAGGGATACTAAATCTATATAAATAAAAATGTAAATGTTCGTTTGTTCAAAATCTTAAATCTCCAAAAGTTCTTCACCGATTGCTTTGAAATTTTGACACAACGTTGCATTCGAATACGTGCGTGTTTTTATATACCTACTATTATATAGATGTCACACCTGTGACAGGTAAAAATATGAAACGTGCGCTTTCTCTTTTCTTTCTTTTCCATTTAACCAGACTGAGCCACAGCAACACGTGGCCGGGTACAGCTAGTCATATCATATGAATCAATGAATCTCAAAGTTTTTATGCCTCCAGAAAGTCTGATGTCCGTCATTCAGATATATTCGTTGGGGAGTCCAATACACCCCAAACGTGAATTTTTGATGAATCAGCCTTAATTTCAAATCTGAAGATATATTCCAACATTTTTAAGAACATGAATCCATTGCTGGGATATTACTGAATATTCCAGTTTAGTCCATGTTTGAAATATCCCAGAAATGTCCACTTTAAAAATATTCTTTAAAATGCTTTTCAGATAGATGTTTATGGTTCGATAGTTTGATGATATTTGTATTTTATTTTTCATTGTTTTAATTCTGTGCTTGTCAATTGCAGCATAGGCAGGTGTTGTAGGTTGAGGACATGGGATATATAAACGAACTTACTAAATATTAATAAATCCGTTAGTTCAGTGATGGACAATTCGATAGGCATTTGAACCTCTTAGAGTGTTTTATCCAGGAATTTCCCTTTTTTCCTATTTTGTCTGGCTGATGAGTGAGTAAAATGAATCTTTTCAATGCTCAAATGAGAACAGTGGCTTCCAATTGTATCACTTGCTGTTGAAATTGTGACTTCCGAAGGGGTGTCCTACAAGAAACAAAGAGCTTGGCTGTGTAATTTTAAAAATGAAAGGTGGGCAGTAAGGCAAGATGATGTATCCTCATCCCTATAAACTGGTGGAGAGTTTGTTTAATGAAGAGGAGTGTTATAATAGAGTTTGTTTAATGAAGAGGAGTGTTATAATGTTTTCTTTGGGGGGAAAGCATTGTGGCTAGAGTTCCATAAGGAAATCAGCATTCAAGTAGTCCAATGACAGATGAGTCAAATAAAGGCAGAGAAATAGATTGATATGTATGACACTTTTCCTTCTCTATTGTGGCTTTTATCATTTTATTTCCTTTTGGCAAACTTTTATTAGGGCTATATTTTATAAATGAAATGCATTGTTAGTTTTTGAAAATTGAGATTTTAAAAAGAAGGTCTCATAATATTCCTTATGCAAAGAAAAAAAATGAATATGATTACAGCAGCGGCCTCCCAACCTTTTGAGCATCAGGGACAGACAGGTTCCATGGGGAGACATATTTCCGCGGACTGGAGGGGCCGTGGTTTCATGTGCTGCCTGCATCCCACAGACTTGGGGCTTCTTTGCATGGCCTGGTTTCTGGCATGCTGCGGACCAGTGCCAGTCCATGGACCAGGGGTTGGGGACCCCTGCTTTACAGTGTATTTCTGTGATGGCATAGTAATACTAACTAAATGGTTTTGTTTAAGTTTCATATTGGTTTCTTCAGAATATTTATGGGCTGCTGTTTAAGGTTCAAAGAATTGGTTCACTGGCACTAGTGTACACTGAATCCAGAATTTTCATTTATGTCAGAAGTATGAAGATTTAGCAGGTGGAGTTGCAATACATTATTCTTGAATATTAGCATATAATTTCTTTTTTTTTACATTGATAAAATATGCAGTGCTATTTTAACTATGAAAGACAATAATATTGTTGCAGTTAAACAATGTGCTATTATATATACTGCTTGGCTGCATTTATAAACATTTACCACAATACTAAATTAATCCCTCTCTCTCCTTATGCTAATATTCTTGACCTAAATACTTTAAAAGGAAATGTGATTAAGAGAGAAGAGGATTAGGATTTACGGCAAAAGTTTTATATAAGGTACCCTAGCAAGAATTGTTAAAACTTTTCAAAAGACCTTGTATGATATTTACTAGTGAATTCAGTTCTAAATTAGCATTATTCTTGAAAGCATGTTTTGACTTATTTTACTATAACTTGATTTTCTATTTAATTTTTCTACTTTCTCTCAGCGCTTTTTCCTTTGTGCTTATGAAAATTGCATCCGTTACAATTTTAGGTATTACTTAAATTTTATCAGTCTTCAGTGATCTACAACAACATATAATTGGTTCATCTTGTCTGGCCTGGATAAGTACAGGAAATTGCATATTTAATGTTTATTCTTTAATCATAATAGTGCCTCAAATAGAATGTGCAGTGAAGAAGGCCAACACTTGTATGTCCTGCTCAAGGAATTATTTTTAAACTCATAAAAAAATATCTGTTTTTATGATTAATAGAATGATGCTTTAATAGTAGTGCAGTTGCTATGAGGAACTTTTTAGATCTAGAAGGCCATTTTGGGGGGGAGAGGGGGAAAAAGAACCATAGCTTAATAATTAGAATATATTCATTGTGTTCAGAACATCTCAACTTTAGTTTTTCCTATATCCAAATAGGGCTTCAGCAAGACATCGTAATGAATCAATCCTAGGCAGTTTCAGCGATAAACTGTGGGGAAACTGGACCACTCCAGTTTGTGAGCATTCACCAATAACATGCAGAAAAGTCTGCAAGCGAGCAGGATGATCAGGCAATGCAGAAATATTGTGAAAGTTGGTTAAAACTAGAGAAGTCTAGTTTTCAGTCATGGGAACATCTCTTGATAGCTTTTATGATGGTGGATGTATGTTTGTGTTCAGTTTTTTTTCTTATTCTGAAGATTTCTCATGTAATCTATAGACCCATTTATTTATTTGGGTATTTAGACATTTGTTTATATATGAAAATTTATATAGCCGCCCAACTCACCGTCAGTGATTCTGCATGGCTTACAAAGATAAAAACCTAATATAAAAACAATAAAAAAGCAGTAACTTCCCACCTGTGCTAAAATTTCCTCTGCTTCTGTTGCTCTCATGTGGAAAAGTTTCGTTTTCTGGCACCGTTCCTCCATAACATCTTTTCAGTAAAAATGATGGGCATTTTTGCAGTGATTCCTAGGCTCATAAGCGAAATGTGAGATAGATTTTAAAATGCTGTTGTCCAGAACTGTCCTGACACAAGCAAGAGATGCAGTTGATATATCCCAGTTCAAAACGATGGTGGAACCAGGTTCTGGCATGAATGCCAATCCCGTAGCATATATTGTACATCAGTGTTTCTCAACCTTAATGACTTGAAGAGGTGTGGACTTCAACTCCTAGAATTCCCCAAACAGCATGGTGGAATTCTGAGAGTTGAAGTCCACATCTCTTTAAATCTCCAAGGTTGAAAAATACTTATGTATAGGGATGTCAGCATCAGCTAAGGCAGGGGTCTGCAACCTTGACAACTTTAAGACTTGTGGACTTCAGCTCCCAGAATTCCTGGCTGAGGAATTCTGGGAGCTAAAGTGCCACAGGTCTTAAAGTTGTCAAGGTTGCAGAACCCCGAGCTAAGGAAACGGCTTTTTAACTCAACCAGTCCAGTTCTATATCTTCATTCCTAAGTGAAGTATTCTATTATCAGCATCTTCTAGATACCAGGCAAAAAAACCCAACCCCACCATTTTTATTGATCTTGACATTTTAAGTTGTAAGGAAAGGTAATAGATAACACCTATAATTCTACAGTCTGAAAAGGGGCAGTATGAAAGATTAAATTAAACTTAAAACCCAAAAGATTTATAAATCGTCTTTACCTAGGCAAGAAACTTAATCAAAGTTTTATGACAGAAGGTTAGCTGAAATGAAATACCACAATCTTACTTAATTTCTATGGAGAACCCCTTGTTTTTTGGGGAAATTATGGTCGATGGGATTGTGTCCAGTTAATAGAGGTAACCTCACTTCAGTCTTCCTCTCTACTTTTTCTACTCTTTTAAAATTTCCAAGTAATATTATTAGCATGAATACTTCATATTCATGCTAATAATCCTGAAGAAGAGCCTGTAACATAAGTAAGCAGAAGATAATGTTATTTATTAAGACTATGTATAAAAATGTAAAGAAATTTTTTTTTCAGATAAGACTGTCATCTTTGAACCATATGTTTTCAGCAACTGGACCTTTTCTGACATATGTTTAATGTGGGGTTATATATGATGTAAGCCTAACAAAGATAACTTTTGTAAAGAAATACAGGTTGTGTTTTTATTCTAGTAATAGCTCTTACTGAAAATAACAGTGTACTGTTGGTGATTTTTTTAAAAAAAAATGCTTTCATCTTTATTTAAATAGGATAAGGGATAGCAGAGAGGTCATAAAGTTTCAAAAGTTGATGTGTCCAGGGAAGGTCTTTGGGTGCAGTGGTGTAGTTTTTATTTTTCTCTAACAAAAGGAATTTATTTATGCTGAGTCAGAGCTGTACAGTATTGGGAAGTTGGGAAGAACTGGGTGTAGTTTAGTAGGAGCAATAACAATAAATATTGCACCATTTACCTTTATGTGCTGCACAAACATAGACTGAACCCAGAAATTATTTTAAAAAATGTATTTTGAGGAGCTAAAATACAGCAAAAATCTATCAACTGGTGGCAATTTTACTTCAAATAAACATAAGCAAAATGAAAAAAAATTGAACAGTTTACCAAAAATCTTTTAGTTTTGCACAGACTTAATAAAGCAAATAATTGTGGAAAGGATGGCTGGTTCTAGATAGCTGAATGTCAATCAGTGTCAGATAAAGTGATATTGATATTTTGCAGAAATAACAGAGAGGAGATAAATCCCTCAAAATCAGGAGGAACACCAAAAAATGGTCCCTTACTACTTTTTTAGACATCCCACAAAAATCCTGACTTAAATGATTCTTTTAGAAATGCCAGTCCATAGTCACTGAAAAGGAATTCTTTATAGCAAACCCTATAATTGGTCGCCTGCAAGGATCTGTTTTGTTCTCCATGTCTGGGGATGCTTTACTGTTATATCTGGATGGTTTGCAGTTCAATTCTTAAGGAGGAAATGGCATTCAGATTGTGGAAAGCTTTGTCTCATCCATTGGCATATTGGATGATGACAACTTTGAGAAGCAGCAAAAAATGTGGTATTCTAGATACAGGTTTTCCTCGACTTACAACAGTGATCATTTGAAGTTACAATGGCACTGAAAAAAGCGACTTATGATTGTTTTCACACTTAGGATCATTGTGGCATTTCCACGACGCTTGGCAACTGGTTCATATTTATTACAGTTATGGTGTCACAGAGTCATGTGATCATCTTTTGTGACCTTCTGACAAGTAAACTCAATAGGGAAGCCAGATTCACTTAACAACTGTGTTGCTAATTTAACAACTGCAGTGATACATTTAACAACTGTGGCAAAAAAGGTTGTAAAACGGGCAGAACTCACTTAACAAATGTGTCACTTAGCAACAGAAATTTTGGGCTAAATTGCGGTCCTAAATCGAGGACTACCTGTATATTATGAGCTGATATTGTAAGTCAGGAAACCATCATACATTAAAGTCATTTGGTTAATAGGAAAGAAAATTAAAAAGGACAGAAAGCTGCCATCTTTCATCAATTAAATTCTGACTGAATAATATTGAAGAAAACAGAGTGCTGCATTGTTTCAATTGTATTTTATACATGAATAATTGTATCTAGTGTTTTCCGTTTCATTCATAAAAACACCTTTGTTTATTTTCAGCTCTATGTTATCCATAACCTCAAATGATAATTTTCTTTAAATACATCTGTGTGATCTTAGAATTAATTCTACACTATTTACCCTCAACATCATTTTTACTAAAGTAATATTTCATAATTTCGCATCCTACAGATACATTAGATATTTTGATGCCTTCAATTGAGTTTTGATTTCTCTTGACTGCATGGATAGGTTTATGGAGTTTTTTAGGCAACATTTTCAGAAGTGGTAAAAGTGACTGGCACAGTTGATTCCATACCTAAGGCAGGAATAGAACTCAGACCTCTCCTCTTCTAGTCTAGCATCTTAACCACTGGACCAAAACCCATAATTCCCAGTATCATTGTCAGCCACTGAGGGGGAAAGTTATAATCCAGAACATTTGGACATTGTCTTCTTGAGAATAAAGTGTTCCATCTTTAGTTATTTAACTAGGTCCACCTTTGCATACTTCATTTATGGTTGTGATTATCTTGTTCTTCAGTGTCTGCTTATTTGTTTGAAGAAGCTTTAAAAATTCACAGATCTTTACACAAAAATAGTTTAAAATATATTTTAAAATGGCCTAAATAATTTTAAGGCAATAGGTGTAGTAAAGTTCTCAAAATTGTCATTTATGATGAATTGGATAATCAAGATATATGAAATGAATGTATGAATGAATGACTTTACTGAAAGCCAGCAGTTCTGAAGGAAGAAAGGATGCTTTTTCATATATCGAGAATGTCTGTGTTTTTTGTGAACTGTGAAAAATGAGTCCCCATTAACAATACTTTAGTCTGAAAGGCGAGGCAGCCTCCAATGTCACCTAAAGGCCGTGTTTTCTTGTTTTATAGGAACTCTCATTCAGCTGCACATCAAGGTAGATCTCTTCAGACTTGAGAGCATTATGAGACTCTCATAAGATTTTGCTTATTAGGTTTGCTTATGCTTGTGCCAAGAAAATTTTTTTCAACATCCTATCAAAAGATTCCATTAACATTGCTTTTTGTTTGTCGATGCTGAAGCCTCCTTTATGTCACAAAGGCAGGCTTTTTTTTTCAGCGCCTTTCACTCTATCCTGCCTGCATGTTTGCTTTTGTGATGTCTCGAAATCTTTTAGTGTCAAGATTTCTTCCAAATAAAGTTGAGAGCATGATATTCTGCTCCAGAAATCATGCTGCAAAAAAGCCTAATAGTTTCTCAGGAGCTCTGAAAAAAAAAAAAAAAGCAGAGGTATTCTTGCTTCCTTAGATAGGAGAGCTCTGCGAACTTTGCAAAAGTTGTTTGTTTTTGTTTGCCTTGCTCTTGGGGAAAAAAATAGCCATGTAATACCTTCCTTTCCCCCCTCCCCCTCGTTTGTTGTGTGTGCTCAGGAGTTCAGACTCTGAAGAAGCATTTGAAACACCAGAATCCACAACTCCTGTAAAAGCTGCACCTCCACCACCGCAACTACCGCCTGAAATTGTAGCATTCGACATAGAGGAACAAGAAATAAGACCTCAGCTTCCATCAGAAGACCCAGGTAACAATTTACAGTGAATAGGAATACAGTGAATTCATAGTTTGAGCACCCCAGAATGGATTGCTAATACCAAGAGGCTTTGTATTCCTGAGAAATGTTGGTAGCTTGGTCAGTAGAACACATGCTTTGCAGGCCAAGGCTTTTAATAATTAGGAATAAATCTGATTAAGAACTTGGAAAGTGCCAGTTAACCATCACGCTTTATTGTAAAGCAACTTTATATGTTAGGTTAAAAGTACAGATCATCTCATTACCTCATTCCCAGTGTAAGAGCTTGTAAAAACAGTTTTAAGTTTATTAATTCCCCTAGATGGTTTATGACTAAAAAAAAGAATTTAAAAGAAAACAACATATATCAAAGAAAAGGGAATATCACTGATCAAACAGTTAAGCCTGCCGGATGGCATTTTTTCACACAGGTAAATGAACAGTGAAGGTGAGAATAATATCCAAGCTGACCTTAGTAATAGCCAGAAATTTTTCCATATTTTTGGACTTTTTGTATCTGATGGTGATTCGATGATAGGATTCAGTGTTTGGGAAGCAGTTTTTGCTTCTCTCACCAATAGTGACTAACCCTTAAAACCTTTCTAACCTGCCTAGCTGATGTGGTGTATCTCAGGGTAGAAACCTCTACTTGCCTTCTCTACAAAGCGCTGAATGCAGTAACTGGAGCCCTTTGAAAAATTGTTGCTTGTAATTGTGTTCTTTGCAGTCAATTTAAATACAACTGAAGCCCATTAAACCATGTTTAGCTTTTGTCCAGACTTCAGTCACTTCTTTATTTATTTTTTTTTGTATTTTTCAGGTTACAGTCCCAGCACACCTGACAAAGGCCAAGAGAGCACCGAGCCTCAAAGTAAGTTGGATAGGAATGATGCAAAGTATTGTCCCATCATCAGTTCCCCAATTTCCCCTAACACCCCCACACACACATATGTGTCTGTGTTTTGGTTTGTGTACACAGAGCAATGGAAGCTTAAGAGTCAGTTTATGCATCTTTGCTTATGATAAATCTCAGCTTCCGTTAGAATTCAGAGGTTTGGGATTGAGCAAGTTGCAAAAAAACGGTAAATAAATACATGTCCTTGGTTAATCATCTGACACCCTATATCAGGTAGAATATCTGCTGTTCTGCTTTGAAATCTCGTGCAATTTATGCAAAGTTAATACAATAAAAGGTGATGAATCGATAATTTTGCGGTGAATTCAAAAAATAACAGTGGAATGTATCTAAAGTAAAAAAAAGTAATAGCAAAAATAATAATTATTACATATCCTTATTCTGAGACCTCCATTATGGGCACTTCTCAACTCTCTGAATTCTTACATTTGCTCTGCAAACTGGGGGATTTTTTGCATTGATATTCACATACCTGGAGAACACCTAGGCTGGTGAAGGCTGTCTTCTAAAGTCCAACGATACCAAGATGTCACTTTCAAAAACGTCTGTACGTAACATGGCCACAACTTTTGCTGCATATACATTGTTTCAATATCAGTAAATGTTGTTTACCATTTCATATTTTTCTGCAAAAAGTATCTACACCATCATTATGCCTCCAGCAAACACAGTTGGTACTCAAGTACATGGAGAAGCCCTTTATTTGGTGCCCAAATGCATGGAGAAACCAGGATTTTGTGCTAGATGTATGAATATCCCTGCTTGACTTTCACCATTATCTTTCTACATTTATTTTAAATCTTTATAGAACAATTATCTTCTCACATGTATTTTCACATGTAATTGAAAAGGAAATTAATTTTCCAGCTTGATAAAGAAATCTAAGTGGAGAGGGAAGAAAAAAGAATTACATTAAGTAGGATTTGAAGAACGGCCTTTAATTACAAAATTAAATTGCAACTCATTCTGAACTCCCAGTTATTCACCTTTATTCCTGTTTATTTCTCTCCCTTTCTGTTATCCTTTTTCTTTCATTCCTTCTGTGTTTTAAGTAATAAAAAGTAGTCCATTCACAGCTGCCCAAAGTGAAAAGAAAGATTATATTTCCTTTTATATCAGCTTTCCATATCAACTAAGCTCCTTGAGTTTCTGAATAAAAGGCAGGATATAAATCTAATAAACACTTCCTGTTTCTGTATGATTTACATCCACGGTTATTTCCTTAAGTTTTACATGAATTTATATTCCAATCCTAAAAGATCTCTGGTGTGATACTATCCAAAGCCCAGTACTATTCCTAAGGCCAAGCCATGCCAGACTTAATGTAACAGCAAAAAAGTCTCTGTGATTAAATGTCATGAATAGTAAAACTCCCTGGTGGAGGCTGCTTTGAAGTAAAAGGGCAACATTCCTTTCATTTCTGACTAGTTTTTGGTGTCAAGAGGGCAGGATTAAAAAAACCTCTCTAGACACAAAGCTGCATTGTCTACTATTCAACACTTCCTGGAACGGTTTTTCCACTTGATTGTTCTGTTTTCATTAATACATTGAACAGGGTTCTTAGGGTAGCTTGTGTGTGCACTTTTGAAGTTAGATTATAAAAACGGGGAGAAAAGAAATCAGTACTGGCAATTATTCTACGTCATTTATTCTAGTAAATTAACTGCAGAATCAGGTATTTGAATACTTCTAAAACTGATAATGTGGTGAGTTCATTAGAAAAATAATGTGTTGAAACAAACAAATTGTTTGTAACAACTTAATATAAAAGACCAGAACATTTGAGTCTGGAAGTTAGATGAACTGCTGCCCAATGTTAATACTGTATCTGGTTTATGGCACAATATGTTTTACTTTATTGGTTTTATTTTTAATCAATCATATTTTGTTTTGGTTTTTACCTTGATGAGAGGTATTTAGACCTTGAGAGTTACCCAGAATAGTATGCTGAGTGGGCATTCAAATACATTGATAAAATAAGTAAATAAATAATATACAAGGAAATCTGAATTTGCCAAAAGGACTCTCAAAAGAGGATGTATATGTGTTAGGCACGTGAATCAGACAAACAGCTGCTAACTCAAATATATCAGTATGGTAATCCAGTATAGTGGCATAAAACCAACAATGCCAAATTATCATACTAGCATATTACTTTGAAGAAACTTGGTGATACTACTTTAGAAAAGTAATATACTTTGGAATATACTTTGGAAAAGTAGTATCTGTTGAAAATAAAGTCATCTTCAGTTCCTGGTGATTACATGTTTGTTACTGCCTTCTCTTAGGATGTTTTTTCAATAGCTCTGTATTGTCAATAGCTCTGAGATCTTCTGGTGGTCTCTTATCCAAGCACCAATCAGATCTCAGCCTACTGTGGGTTTGGTTTTTTGGGGGGAAATCAGCAAAGGTCAGCTAGATATTGCCACCTTCTTGGTGCATCCTATCTTTTCTGATCTTGAGTATATGAGAAATAACTGGAGAATTTCCTAAAAACAAAGGGCAGTTAGTAAAGTCACAGAGCTCACTCTATCAAAATAAGATTAAACAGTGAAAAGAAAGCATGGAGGGCTTGAATGATCTACTGCCAGTTTGTAACTTAGATGCAATTTGGTCTTAAACAAAGCCCCTATATAAAAAAAATAAAAAGTTGACACTCTAACATTGTTTTTTACAAAGAAAATTGGGATCCATAAAATTAGATACATCATTTATCTTAATGTTCTGTGCAAGATAAATCATTGGCCTAGTATCAGGCTGGAAAATGTTGATGTAGAGCAGTGGTTCTCAACCTTTTTAATGCCGCGACCCCAACCTGTCGTAAGTGGAGGACTAAACCGGTCGTACGTCGAGGACTAAACCGGTCGTAAGTCGAGGACTAAACCGGTCGTAAGTCGAGGACTTTCCCTGCCCGGGAGCGCCGTGCATGTGTGGTTCCGCCCCCTGCGCCGTCCGAGGCGTAGCTGGCAAGCGGCAGAGACGGAGCAGGCCGACCACCAGCTGTCCCAGCCCAAGGGAGGTAAGGCACCCGCCGAAAAAGGGGAAAAAAATGGCGGACAAAAAAAATGGCGGACAGCCTTGCTTGGAGACCCCCGTGAAATGGTCGATCGACCCCAAATGGGGTCCCAACCCACAGGTTGAGAACCACTGATGTAGAGGGATAAGTCTAGCTAATAATGACACCACATGGAGTGAAAAGAAAGCTGGATGGATAATGTTACATGAGATAAAATATGAGTAAAATAAAGCAAATGCCAAATCAGAATTTGAAATGGCATTGTTGGCATAAGGAGAAGAGGTTAGTATTATTCAAGAAGAATTCATTTTAGCTCTGGAATTTGTTTTATAGGAATTACAAACTATGTGAAAATTGGAAATAGTATATTAAATAAATCCAAACCCAAATAATTGCATGTAAAATGATAGCATATCATCATAGTTTTGTCCAATACACCAAGTTGCATTGTCTTATCAGCATGGCAACATTAGGTAAGCTAATCATAACGTTAAGCCAATTAACCTCAATGGAAGATACTGCCAAGTAGAAGATTGCAGCCAAAGATTGTGATCTGATCAGTGTGCAAAAGTGAGCTCTTTACATGAAAAGTGCACAGCAGCTCAGCTGGCAAGAGCAGTTGTAATTAAAGTCAGACAATAAAAATAAATCCATACCCCCAGAGAGCATGTAGGTTGTCAAAAGGCCATGCTTTTTGGTGTTTTTCCTTTTTGGAGGTATAGGAATGGTTTTTCATTTTTGGAGGTATAGGGATCTGTCTGACATTATGAATCTTGAAACAGGTTCTCAGGATAGTTTTTGGAAGCTTTTAAGAAGAGACTGGACAGCCATTTGTCCAAAATGGTATAGGGTTACCTGCCTGAGCAGGGGATTGGACTTGATGACTTCCAAGGTCCCTTCCAACGTTGTTACTACTACTACTACTACTACTACTACTACTACTACTACTACTACTACTACTATTATTATTATTATTTTAGTATTTTATTCATTGTAATTTTGAAATCATTTATATAATAGGATGACTTAATGAATGATAAAGTCTGGGCATGCATGCAGAGGAAAGTATGTTTCTGCCCCCCCCCCGACCCAAATTTTGGATTCTCCCTTGCACTTTTGTTCTGTCATTGGGATAAATATTCAATGGATAATTTTATAAATATGGTTAACGTGCTGAAAACCAGAGATTTGTAGATGTAATTCTCCCTCTGCAGAATATGGGTATATCTTTTTGGGGCCCTGTGCTTAGATGCTTGCATGACAGTAAAGGAAACCCTTCATATTCAGAAAAACATTTAATATATTGTGAATGTGCATCCCATTTACCATGAATGTAATGAAGCAATTTTAGATATTGTATCAGTTAGCTACATAAAGCTTTCTTTCTTTTTTAAATAGCATGTAAAAGGCTTATGATTAAATCACCAAATTTTGCAATCATTTTCCATCAAAACAAAGTAGGCTTAATGTTAAAACTGTAGCTCTAGCTCAAATAATTGTCTACTGGAACAATGAAATAAATTGTGAATATGCTTTTGGCTTTGTTCTTGAGAGACACTTTATGGGATCACATGACTAGTACAATAATTACCAGGAGAAAATGACAAATCGTCTATTGAAAACATCAATACTGACAGCCTGTAGTAATGCTGTAAATTATTTGCACTTTGATTCTTTACTATTGGTGCCTTATTTTTTTCTGTTGGAAGTATAATAAGAATGTAATTGCTTAGCCCAAGTGTGGTATATTAATTTAAATTTAAATTAATCAATTTGGTATTCTGGTAGGGCAGTCATGTTCAAATGAAATCACCATTTCCACTCAATAACCCTATTTAGTATCTTAGAATTTAGAATGGTCAGATTTATTTTAAGGGATGGCATAATAAAATTGCAGTTACTGCACTAAGGTAGTAAATGTGTTTATAATTTTTGAGATGGACCATGGCTGCCAGTTTCTACAAGAAGTAAATTATTTTAACCCAGTAGCTACCTTGGAAAGTTAAAAAAGAAACTACAAACTCCATCCTTTTCATGCATGTGACATCACAACATATGTAGAAAAGGAGAAGGCTTTGCACTGTAATGCTACAACATAGCTTTCACTGTTTTGCAAGAAGATATCAGATAAATCTCAATCACTCTCTGAAAGCTTGTCTCTGCATTTTCAGCCAAAATCTGCTAACAGAGTGTTAGGGCTTAATAGGTTGAAAGACAATGCTACAGACTGTGTGTCTATCAGTGAAAATGATTGCTTGTTCCTTTCTTGAGTTCTTAGCAGGCCTCTCCTGCCTCGTATAAAAATCCTATAGTAGTTTAAAGTTCAGATAAGGTCAAATATATGCAGCTTCTTTCATATTAGCAACACATTTCCTGTATGGTAATTCAATTTGCTCTCAATACTGATTTTCACTTTATAGAGATTTCTTGATAGCATTCTGTTGACTTGCACAATTATAAAATATTTTTCTGATCTACAGTTGTAATAAAAGATTTTGTTTGTATTATAAAATATAATTATCCATATTATATATTTAAAGTAAATGATCCAAAATAAAATCTATTCGAAATTACTTTTGGAAAAAGAAAAAATAATTCACTTCTTGCTTATTTTTTGTTTATCCTGTGGGTTTTCTGATTTGAATGCTTATCTTGAAAAAGATGAAAAAAAGAGAGGAGGATGAGAAAAAGAAATATTTAGGATTAAAGGAACTGATCATTTTAAAAGGAAAGTATCCTTAATTATACGGTGCATAAACTACTTTCCTTTCTCTAGTTATTCTAGATTCGACATTCCTAAATGCTGATAACTTTTGCCTTTGCTTTTTATAGGTTTTTCTTCTGAAACAGTAACAGTAGCTGATGTACCTCATTGTGAACCAGTTGAAGAAACTCCATTGCCCCCTCTATCCCACTCACTTTCTACAGTTTTTGATGAAGACAAGCCAATTGCTAGCAGTGGAACTTACAACCTAGACTTTGATAGCATTGAAGTTGTAGATTCCTTACAAGCTGTGGATCCAAGCTCCCTGGACACAAAGAGTCAAGATTCCAAGTCACATGTTAGAAGAAAATCCACAGATTCTGTTCCAGTCTCTAGATCTACATTATCTCGTTCCCTCAGTTTGCAAGCTGGAGAATTTGATGGAGCCTCTTTTCCTGGGACCAACGAGACAGCAGGTTCTGCAACAGATACTTTTAGTACCGGTTCAAGCAGTGCTTCTAGTACTCTTAAGCGCACAAAAAAATCTAGGCCAGCTTCCTTAAAGAAAAAACAGTTAGCAAAAAAATCCTTGGATGTTTCTCCAGTAAAAGAACCAGGGATATCAGATTTCAAGCAAGATTCTGCGGCCTCAAGTGACGAAAAAGTTTCTGAAGAGACTTTGGAGCCCACTGAACCTGAGTGTACCAACCAACAATACCAAAGTACTGTTAATAAAGACGAGGCCATTCCTGAACTAGAGTCATTGAGTCTGTTTGATCCAAATAACTTGGAAGATATCCCTGTATCAGGAGATAGCAAAGTACAGAACTCTCCACTTGCCAACAAGAAAACTGTATCTCTTACCACAACACCAGAAGCTGTGGAGGTGACACCATCAGACACTGGGGGACAAGAAGATTCTCCAGTGAAAGGCTTAGCAGTAAGATTGGAATTTGATTATTCTGAGGAAAAAGGCAGTGGTGAGGAACAGACGGAGAGTCCTCTTCTGCCCAAAAAAGTGGGCAAAAAACCTGGGGCCAAAATGCCCCTCAGGAGGCCAAAGACTAAAAAGACTGGAGAGAAACTTGACAATACTCCCACAAGCCCAACCAAGATTCCTTCGGAACCCAATGAGATTCCTGTCTCCAAGGGCTCTTATACTTTTGATATTGACAAATGGGATGACCCCAACTTCAATCCTTTCTCTCCCACTTGCAAAATGCAAGAATCTCCAAAACTTCCTCAGCAAACCACCACAACGTACAGTTTTGATCCAGACATCTCTGAGGATTCTCTTGATCCATTCAAATCTTCCACAAAAGTTTCCAGCTCTCCCACACAATCTCCAGCATCCTTTGAGATCTCAGCTAACGTCAATGAAATTAATGGATCAGAAGGAGATGGCCTAAATAAACCGGCAAAAAAGAAGAAGACGCCACTCAAGACGTAAGTCAACACATAGAAAAGTATGTGTGCAGTACTCTAAAACATTTCTCTGACAAATCTTTGCAACCTCTCTTACGTTTTTGTGTTGGCACTATATTTGTTGTATACGTTTGCTGTAGTACATCCTACCCAACTGAATTTTAATGCCAGAATAATCATATTATTGTAGCTGGAATTAAGGTATTTTCCTTTTTGGCTCTGAGGTGCACTAGAAGCTCAAACCTTTTTTAATTCTCAGCATTTGGAAAGTAAGCTTTAATTTTGCTGAATGTATGATGTGCCTTTTGCTTCAGAGTTTAAGAATCTTGCTGATCCCTAGGATGAGAGATTTAAAACATTTGGCAAAAAAAAATTTCTGTTACAAGAATTGAGGAGCAATCTGGCCCTCATTTTAAACAGAATGTATTTTGGAAAATGTAGGGTTTCTTAATGGCATTCCATCATGACATGAAAAAGTCTTCAGGGTTGTTTTTTTAACATTAAATGTAAATATACTCTATAATACAACTGATTAGTTTAATTCAGTCAAATAATAACAAACTCTGGTCAGGATTAAGAGGCTACTCTGCAAAGTGTTTATTATAAGGTTATAGTTTATACAGAGTTCAAAATGACAGAAGCTATTCACATGCTTAAAAGATAGTCTTTAGAGTATTTTATAGTGGCTAGTTTACCAACAAGCCACACATGCTACTGAAGTGAGTTTCATTTCTTTGTGTGTATGTGAGGGAAAGAGTTGGGCAACTAAATAAATCTGTTTAATAAATAAATGTAAAATAAATATTTTTATTTTCTTAAAATAGGGACTGGATCTGGGGAAGGGGTTAGAGGATAGCTGCCAATAAGTTTCCTTTCAACTGTACAGCTATGTTGATTTATTAATGAGCTGTAAAGCCATATTTTGTCTTCTTACCATTAAAATTGGTTGTGAGAATGGGGAATTAGATAGCATATACCTTACAAATTGTATTGCTTGCTATGAATTTCAGCCACAGTTAACCCTGCATTTCTTGTATGTGGTAATTCACCAATAAGCAAATACTTCCAGTAGATAAAACTAATAATTTCCAATTGCTGTGTATTCTTGAAAACTATATTGCTTAACTTTTCCACAAAAGATCTGTTCATTTTTATTTTTATTTAAAGGCTAATCTATACAGATAGTCCTTGGCGTGTGACCACAATTGAGCCCAAAATTTGTGTTGCTAAATGAGACAGTGGTTAAGTGAGTTTTGCCCCATTTTAAGACCTTTCTTGCCACAGTTGTTAAGTAAATCACTGCAGTTGTTAAGTTAGTAACACGGTTGTTAAGTGAGTTTGGCTCCCCATTGACTTTGCTTGTTAGAAGGTCACAAAAGGTGATCACATGACCCTGGGACACTGCAGTCATCATAAATATGAATCAGTTGCCAAGCATCTCAATTTTGGTCACATGACCTTGGGAATAGTGCAACAGGTGTAAGTGTGAAAAATGGTCATGTCACTTTTTCCGTGCCGTTGTAACTTCAAAAAGTCACTAAACGAACTGTTGTAAGTTCAGAACTACCTATATTGGACTAGATATTTATGCTCATAGTTTGGGGTGACATGGGGGTGATACTTTATTTGTTGTTAATTAATCTAATAAGGTGTAAGTCACCTCTGACAGAGAGCCAATTTGGTGTAGTGTTTAAGGAAACAGGCTAGAAACCAGAAAGCCATTTGAGTTCTAGTCCTGGATTAGGTACAAAGCCAGCTGGGTGACCCTGGGCCAGTTACTCTCAGGTCTAGGAAGCTGGCAATGGCAAACCTGTTCTAAAATCTTGCCAAAAAACTGGAAGGAAATTGTTCAGGCAGTTGAGTCAATACAGATTTGAAATTGTGAATTTACACACCTCTGTGTATTCTGTGATGTTTTCAAAATGTCATACTGATTTCCTTAAGCATGATTTTCCAAAACACAAATGCGCATAGTTTTTACTTGAAAATATTGTTATTGTGTAGAGCTTTAGATTGTTTCTAAAAAATATACATTGTAAATGTTTATTTGGATTGATTCTGATTAATGTAAAGTAGTATTAGTAGATACTAACCATGAGCAGTAATTTGGTTGTAACTTAGCACACATTCACAGCTGAAACATAAACTCTGAAGTAAATAAAACATACTCTGATATACTCATGTCACCTAGATTCAAGAGTATAATGGCGTAGTAGTTAGAATGCAATATTGCAAGGCTAACTCTGCCCACTGCTGGGAGTTCGATCCTGACCGGCTCAAGGTTGACTCAGCTGTCCATCCTTCTGAGATCAGTAAAATGAGGACCCAGATTGTCGGGGACAATATGCTGACTCTTGTAAACCACTTATAGAGTGCTGTAAAGCACTATGAAGCAGTATATAAATCTTAAGTGCTACTGCTATTTCTATACTTAATAAAAAAATTATTAGTTTTACTTCCAGGTAAAAATAAATGAGAATTTTAAACAAATAACCAGATACATTGGATATCTGGAAATAAATATAAATCCAACTTTCAAATTATGGGTTAACAGTGGAACAATAAAACAGGATTATCAAATTGGGCATACCTAGTGTTATTTTTATTTCCTTATTAATTTCTGATTATAGTGGTGTTTTGAAATGATTTTGTAGTATTCTGTTTACAGTTAGCTGCAGATGAATGTACTTAAATTCATGCAACAAATTAGCCATGAAATAATAAGCAATTAATTTTTATACTGTAGAATGAAATGTGATTATAAATCCCTGAATAACATCAGTGAGCCCTCAAATAGGATTCAGCACTGAAGCATTTAAAAATATTTTTATGTTGTTAAAAATGAAAATATAAAATCAAAACAAATTAACTTTTGTTTTACTTGGATAGACTCATAAACAGGAAGCAAAGCTGCTCACACCTATTCTTTTTGAATATACAATTTAATCCAATATGCTGGACTTGTCACTAGATTCTGCAAGAAAAACTTGAAGCTATGCTGTCTAAAATATTTAACACTTATTCATTTATAAATATGAAATAACATTTAAAATAATTTAAATCCCATATAGAGCTAACCCAGAATTTACTTGAGCAGAAAAAAATTCTTTAGTTGTTGGTATTAAGACTCTATTTATTTGGGGGGTATGTAAAATTGATCTCGTTGAAATGAAGAATGTAAAAATTCACTGTAAGTTTTTAAAAATGCTTCCTAAGGCAGGGGAAGGTTCTTCTTCTCTTGTTTATGTATTTCATTAATATATATTTCCCCATTTTCCATCACCACTCCAAGACAATGAAGATGGATTCCTGTTTAGTTACATCAAGGATGTGACCTCATATACCTTAGTTCAGTATTTTCAAACTTAGGAACTTTAAGATGCATAGGCTTTGACTCCCAGAATTCCCCAAGCACCATGATCTCTCTGGCAGGAGAAAAATTGGGAATATCCATCTTGTCTTCCTTGGCCTCTCAGTAGCTTTTCAGTTCCATTGATTGTAGTATTCTTCTGGACCAGCTTATGAGTTGGGGAAGAAGGATATGATGCTATAATGCAGGGATCCCCAACCCCCAGTCTGTGGACCAGTACTGGGCCACGTCATGCCAGCAATGGTCCACACAAACAAGTAAAGCCCCATCCGCGGGATGTAGGCAGCACACAAAATCATGCACTCTCCTGTCCACGGAAAAACCTCTCTCCATGGAACCGGTCCCTGGTGCCCAAAAGGTTGGGGATCTCTGCTATAGTGGCTCTTCTTTCCCCAGTGCCAGGCAATGTTGGCAGGAAGAGGGAGATATGGCCTGCCAAAGAATTGTCTCAATCCTCTCCCCAAGTCCTGTTTAACTTATACATACAACCTTTGGGTAAGGTTATATATTAGACTATGGGAAAAGAACTCAATCTTAGTAAGGCTGACTGGTTTTAGGTTGAAGATTCCTCCCCTGGGATCTGTGGCTCCTTCTGGACTGATGACTTCTCTTCAAACAGTAGGTGGTAGTTGCGACTAGGAGAACCTATGCATAATTTCACCGTATGTCCCTATTGTACCCTTTCCTGTATTTCCTGTAGTCCAGAGTTCCTGAAAGCAAAGAAGAGTGTGGAGCTTGGAATCTTTGATATGCAGGAAGAAATGGAAGGCGGACTCCTGCCTACCCACCCACCCACCCACCCACCCAGAAATTCACAGAGTATATCTAATAGTTATGCTGGTAGTTTCTTTAGTCGGTCAACATTTTTGTCTATAGGCAAATACAGTAAAGAAACTACAGATAGTCCTTGACCACAAAAGAGCCCTCCCAATCTTTGTTGCTAGGCGATACATTTGTAAAATGAATTTTGCCCCATTTTACGATCTTTCCTGCCACATTTGTTCAGTGAATTAAATCAGTACAGTTGTTAAATTAGTGACACGGTTGTTAAGTGGCTTCTCCATTGACTTTGCTTGTCAGAAGCTCACAAAAGGTGATCACATGACCTGGGACATCCCAATTGTCATAAATATGAGTCAGTTCATAACTGTCTGAATTTTGATCATGTGACCATGGGGATGCTGCAATAGTTGTAAGTGTGAAAACAGTCATAACTCACTCTGAATGGTCACTAAACAGTTTTAAGTTGAAGACTATCTGTACTCAGAAGTAACTCCACATGTTGCTCTTGACTCATGAATACTCTCCTTCCTGAGATTTGTTTTGCCCAGAGCCTACTAGAATTTTGTAAAGGGACTGGGTGGTTCAGTTGCCTATCAATGTGATTTATGTTATTATTTTTAAGCATCTTATATTTTTGTGTGTCGGCCTTTTAATCCTATTTTTGCCACTCATAATTGTGATATGGGTGGCTATATAAACCATTATAATAAACTAATGAACATTTCTGTCCAATATTTAGAGACATGTCCGTTTTTTAAAAAACAACAAAAATATGGGTGATTTTTTTTTTCTGCAACGTAATAAATGGAATTTCTCTTTTGTGTCAGTGAGTTCCTTCTGTCTTGTCTCTCTCTCTCTTTTGTCTTACTTGTCTTAGGATGGTTGAAGATGTGATGTCTGTATGTTCTTTGTTGTAAGTAACTTTTAACCCTAAGCATACCTGTTATCAGCAGAAATGCCTCATGTTTTTTTTCTGTCTACATGGTTTATGTATTGTTTTGTCTTGTTTCAGTTTGTTTAGTTGATTATTTGTACAAGGTTGTTTTCAGTGATATCCAGCAATGTAGGTCATGATGCCTATATTCAATAAGAATTATTTGGACTTGTATCAAGATTATTTTGAGTGGGGAAGAAAAGGCTGATCAGTACATAAAGTTGACCAAAACTATTTCTTGATCAATCTATCATCCGTCTGTCCGTCCGTCCGTCTATCTAATATTCTCCAGCTGAAGTATATGTTATTTGGAACGCCAACGTGCTTGGCAGATTATATCTTTGCAATTAAGCCTTCAGGAGGTATTTTCCATTCTCACTTTCCATATCGTTCTCCATGCCTGCTTGAGTGGCGTGCATGCATCCTACAGTCTGGTTCCCAGGAGATGAAGCATGAAGCCATAACAGCCCATTTCTCTTCTGGTTATACAGTTAACATGAGTTTGGGAACTTTTCACAGTATTGTAGACAAAAACAACTATTTTCCTTCAATATACACTTATTAATGCAATGTAGCCATATTGTAATTTATTTTCTAAATAAGATATGTCTAGCCATTAGGTTTCTCAATGTGTTTCAACAATTGGTTAAAATACAGGTAGTCTTTGATTGCTTAGTGAGCAATCAAATTTCTGACAACATCTATCTGGGGGGTACTTATGACCTGAAGTTCTATGGTCAGGCTCCCCTGCAGCTTTGTGACTGCACTACGTACTCAGTAGCTGGCCACACTTATGGCCATTAGCAACATCCCGTGGTCACATGACTGCATTTTACAGCAGTTTGGCTGAAAACTGGCATTTACTTGCAGTTTTCAGCAATACTGTGCCCTTCGTGAACTAATGGTTCACTTAACAACCAAGGTTTTGCTTAACCACTGTAAATTCATTCAATAACCATGGTGATTTTCTTAACAACCATTGCAAAAAAGGGTTGTAGAATTGGAATGGGCATGTGACCGATTTGTTTTATGACTATCATGAGTTATGACCATGATAGATGGGCTCCATTGTGGATGTAATTCAAGGACTACCTGTATTGATATAATTTATATAAGTCAACTCATTTTTGCTTTAGCTCCTTTATTTGTTTTTTGCCATTTCAGAAATTAATTGAGACATAGCTATTATATTTGAAAATCTTACTGGCAATTGCTTCCCACCAACATATAATATACCGTAACTTTTAATTAAGTCTATTTCACTCTTTTTGTTTCTGATACAAACAATTTTTTTCTTTAAGATCTCTCCACAATATATAGTTCTTTTTACACCTGCAGTTTGAATCTGTCTTAGAAGTCCCCAAGTAGTCTGGAATGATAGCCATTTTGGAAATATTGAGAGCATATGATGGCACAGTCACATAATGACTTCCATGGGAAAGTTGTTTATTCACACAATGGCTACCCAATTTCCAAAATGAACGTTGCCGAAGATGCTCAGGATATTTCTTGCTACCTTTAATTGATTTTTGTTCTTTCTTTGAACCCTTGAGCTTATTTTCCAAGCAAACAATGCATTATGGCAATCTATCATTTTTATTTTCTAAAATAATCTAATCTGGAGTCATACTTGGAAATACATTTTTAAAGGCCTGGGTATTCTTTCAACATGCCAGTTTCCTCTGTAATTTTCAAAATTATGATCATTGCTATCATCAGTGCCATCATAATTTTTTTCAAAAAGTTGAGTTAGGGAAATGCGATCAGCAAGAAATCCTTATATGCTTTGGCCTCCAGTCCCCTAATCATCTTTGTTGCTCTTCTCTGTACTCTTTCTAGAGTCTCAACATCTTTTGGCGTGAATATCCTATTCAAATATTTTAAGGCTTTTGGAATATAAATATTTATAGTATAACCTGCAGAAAACAAAAAGGATAAGTATACCAGCAAATCATACATGCTTAGTGTAAGATTTAATAAATTCTCAGGCAATATTGCTAGCTGTAAAATGCACTCCTGCAGGTTGCAATAGTTAGGAGATAAGATCAAGACTTGAACCCTTGTCCCATATCTGCCTTGCTCAAATTGTGTGGTCTTGTTCACCGGTATTTTGCATGCATTTTGTTCATTTGTCATTTGTTTGGCAATTGAAATAGGATACCTGAGATGATAGTTTGATAGATAAAACCGAAGACATTTTCACAACACTTACATAGCAGTGATATCCTGGTAGCTCTCAGGGCAATCCTGATCAAGATTCCTATTTACTGAATTATGTTATGTTGGCCATTCTCCAGTAGCACTGTAACCATTTTGTTGTTTTCAACGGTAAAATATTTCATTGTCTGGAGTGATTTTTTAAACCTTAGTACAAAACTCAGATTAATTTAATTCTTGTAATTCTTGTAATTTATGCTTGATATTTTTTAATTTGGCAGTAACTGAGTCTAAGAGTGCATGATGAGCAAAGGACATATAGCATGCTCTTCTTTGGGTTTTTTTATGCTAAGTTTCTGAAACAGGCAGTCTTCATCATAATATATTCATTAGCTGTTTCTTGTTATGTCATTTTTCTTGGCCTGGCCATACTCAAGAGTTTCCATTTTCTTTCCAGTGACACATTTAGAGTGAAAAAGTCACCAAAAAGATCTCCACTGTCTGATGCACCTCCACAGGTAAGAGGCTTTAAGAAGTACTTTTTAAAATACTTCTTTTTTTAAAGGTATATTCAATTGTACCTTAATTAATTGTACCTTAATTAATTATCTACTTTCTCAAATTTTGCAAAAAAAAAAAAAAAAAGGAGGCAGCTCAGATGACTAGATTGGAAATCATCTTCCCACAGTTAATATTATAGAGCCAGCACACTAAGGAGAAAATAATTAATCACGACAGAAAAGGAAGTATCAAATGGGCAAGCATCAAGTAAATGTTAGATCACATTCAATTAATGTTTAGGAAGAATTGAAAATTAGCCTTTTTTTAAGAAATGTTAAAATTCTCCAAGCCTTCATTGAAATTTGAAACTGATCTTATTTCTTTTTTTGTTGACCACACAATTAATTGTGGCTGCATGTGGCGCAATCTATACTATCATGAGAGGGGATAATTTTTGGTGCTATAGTAATATTTATCTAGAATGATGGGTGAATTCCAAGGCTCAGTCTTATTCTGGGGTTATAAAGAATAAACCAATATGTATTTGTTAAAATTTTACAGTAAAATCTTTGTGCAAATAAACTAATCATTAGGGTACCAGAACTAATAATTTAATCAGTCATTAGATCTATACTAATTATGCCAGTAATTTTCAGATCTCTGAAATAGATCAAATGTCATCCTTCTATAACTTTAAAATAAAGATTTCAAGATCCTATTTTGAATTAGAATAACTTGCATAGCATGAAAAAGAATTCCAAAACCCAAGCGGACGAATAAAGTGGTTCTTTCTCCTGCAACTACAACCATTTACATTTAGTCAAACTATTAAGAAGAAAGCAAAAGAGAGCTGGATCCATGGAAGAAGAATATTGCCTCTTTTTTTGTAGCATAATAGTTTTTTTAACCTTTATTTTCTTCTTAGGAATCTATGGCACTGCCTTGTACTGAAACGCCCTCTGTTGTGTCCACTGTGGTTCATGCAACAGACGAAGAAAAGCTGGCATCATCTGTGGGTAATCAGAAATGGACTTGTATGACAGTGGATCTTGATTCTGATAAGCAGGATTATCCTCAGCCATCAGATCTGTCAACATTTGTAAATGAAACAAAGTTCAGCTCTCCTACAGAAGGTAAACTGGGAAAAGAAGACAAAAATATTGCTTTATTTATTTGAGGAAGGAAATGTTGGCCCAGAATAATGAGAAACAAAGGATATCACTGCTATCAGTAGTATACTTACTACTCCACTTAGACATTCTAATATATTTAGCTTTATCTTGATTGTATTGAAAACATTGTTTTGTGCCAAGATTCCTTAAAAACGGTCCAAACATTTTGTGAAATCAGTAGTTAATTCTGATTGCCATAAGTGGAGATAGTACTACATGTTACATTTCTATACACTATTACATCCTTGTGGAGTGCCCACATTCAAATTCTACTTTTGATCTTATTGCTACATTAAATGGCCCTGCTGTTGATAAAACCCTAGTACAGTGGTTCTCAACCTTTTTAATGCCGCAACCCCCAACCGGTCGTAAGTCGAGGACTAAACCGGTCGTAAGTCGAGGGCTAAACCGGTCATAAGTCGAGGACTACCCAACTGGTCGTAAGTCAAGGACTTTCCCTGCCTGGGAGCACAGCGCATGCATGGTTCCTCCCCCTGTGCCGGCCGAGGCGTAGCTGGCAAGCGGCAGAGACGGAGCAGGCCGACCACCAGCTGGCCCAGCTCAAGGGAGGTAAGGCACCCACCAGAAAAGGGGGAAAAATGGCGGACAGCCTTGCTTGGCAACCCCCATGAAATGGTCGATCGACCCCAAATGGGGTCGCGACCCATAGGTTGAGAACCGCTGCCCTAGTAAGTGCCATTTGTCAGAAACAATTAAAGAACTGTTCCAGCAGGAAAGAAAGGAAAAGCAACCTGCCCTCATGTACTTCATGTACAGTAAGGATCGGTTTGCTTTATTTACGGGACGGGCAAGGCAGCTAAACATGTAATATTCCCTCTTCACAATTGAACTGCATGATTTATATTGAATATGTAGAGCTTATTTCTTAACCTGGGATGAAGTTGTGTCTGATGTTGTCCCAACTCATTACAAAGATCAGGTTGGAAAAGGGTGGTATTCAGAAGGTTGGAAATATCTTTTACCTTTGGGTTACCACCCACTCAGTATATTCATTGTAATGGGCATATAATCAAGAGAGGCTTTAGCTAAGCATGAATAGAGGTACTTCTCAATATTTATTGTTTTAGTGATACTTATATTGTAATTATTATAATAAATAAATCAATTCAGAACTTTTATCCTTCACCACATCTCATTGTCAACAAATGCTGTCTTCATGCAGCATTGTGCATTTAACTAGCAATGATGCTAATTTGATTTATTTATCAAATCATCATCCACTCATCTAGACTCTGGGCAGTTTACAATGAAACATCAACATAAACATGTTTTCTGAGAAGATGTCAGAAAGGCCTATTAAGAGTTTCCCCTTTTTCTGAAAAGAAAAGGATTTGGATTAGATTATGGGCCTTCTCTCTGTAGCCCCCATACTTTTGAACTCCTCATCTTCAGAGATCCATAGAGCTTCCTTCTTTATGGTTTTTAAAATATGTTTAATTTTATTTCACCAAGCCCTCAACCTAGCTTTGTTTTACTAATATCTATTTTAGATTATTTATTATTATTGATGTATTTCTAGTATTGTTTTTACAGTTTGAATATATTGTTCCATTGATAATTTTAATTTATCGACCAAGAGTACTTTGAGTTTAGCAGGCTATAGAAGCTGGTATAAGTAAAAAGAAATCAAAGTAGTTTGAAATCATAACTCTCTTCCCTACCATTAAAAGAATGTTGAAATAATTCATATTAATAATTCAATCCCTGGTGGAAAAGAAATGTCTTCAATATTTTTTTAGGAATGCCAAAAGCAAGGTTCTAGGCACACTCAGTATATTCCATAGAGATGGTCACTATGGTCACAGTAGTGATGGTCACTACTAAGAAGGCACACATTCTCTTTACTATCAGATAAGGCAGGACCATAAATATAAAAATTGATATCATACTGTATAGACAGTAAGCATTTTATGACCAAACCTGAGCATATATTTGCATTTTCTTTTGAGATCAACATTTCTGCCAGTTTTGATTTCTTATGTAACTTAAAATGTTTCCTAAGTCTAATGACTCTGTTTTGCTCTTACTTCATACAGTCCCAGCAAGAACTCATTGGCTTTAGGGTACATCTAGGAGAAGAAGTGCCAGGTAGTAGTAAAAAACAATTTAAAATAATCATGTGAAACAGCATTGAACTTCCTAATAGAACATTAATTTTAACAATGACTTAACCTACAAGAACCAACTATCTTGAGAAAAAATATCATTTTTGACTAATATCATAATAAGATGTTGAAGATTAAATATAGTGACTGATTTTAGATTGGATTTTTGTGAAGGTACTAGTTAAAGAATAATCACCTAATATTTAAAGGAAATGGTATCCTTTCTTGAAGGAACCATCCTATTAGAATTGTTGTAATTTCTATCTGGGGCCAGCACATTATGGTTCAATACCTACTCCTCTCTGAGTCACAGTGTGATCTTAATCCAGTCACCTTCATATAGATATACCTGCCATAGCAGCTTATTGTAAGAATAACATTGCAATAAGAAAAAAAGAATATGCATTCTATCTTGAACTTCCTAAAAACAGGCTGGAATAAAAATAAAATAGAGTGTGGTAGTTACGGAACATAAGTAAAGATTGCAATTTTTAAGCAAGATTTTCAGTCAAAGGTACATTATTATATTGGTAACATAGGATTTAAGGTCAATGCAGGCTGGCATTTAACCTCAGTATAAATACTGATTTGTCTACTGGATTATGTGTGGCTCAAATTGCCTATTAATTAAGGTAGTGTTTCCTCTGTGGAGTTTTTTAAAACATAATCATACTTCCCCCTGGAATCTCCTATGGGCTTCATTTGGAGACTTCAAAGTAATTAAAGGGATCTGAGAATTTGCACTACTTTTTCCTGTTAGCTGAATACTGAGATAAGAATGCCAATTAGCAAAGGAAGAAGCTCAAGGTGGCTGTGTTGTAATTAAATAGTGAAACTAACACCCAAATACTTCACTAGTCCTGTTGTGTTTATACTTTTGTTAATTCATTAGAATTCTTTCTTGCCTTGCTCCTCAATATAATTAAGCATTTCAGTTATGAAAAATACATATAATTTTGTTCTGAATTGCTAGCTTGCATAATATTTGGGAATGTCAAGGGTTAAACACTTATCAGCCCTAGTTTCTAAACCTCAACTGTATTTATGGTAAAATTTCAGAATATATTTAAAGAATACCAAGTAATACCATGTGCCTATGGTCAACTTTTCCCATCTTGAAGCTATGCAGGTATTCTGGATATCAGTTCCCATGATCCTCAATCAGTTGCTCTCAGTTGTCAGTTGGGAAAGACCAGGTCCACACATGAAGGTTCAATTAAACTGAATTATTGCTGTACCGAAATCATCTCAAACAATGGTTAGCACTGCTTGGAGTTAGATAAGGGTACACAGAATTCAAAGGGGGTTATTAGTATGATTGGGGCTATGTAGGGATTCTGAACTCATCCCTCTTTTAACTCCACCCCAGCTTCTGCCATTTCTTTTCCTATACCAGGAGTGTCAAACTGCCGGCCCGCGGGCCGGATGCGTCACCAGGAAACCGCCCACCCCATTGCCGGGATTGGGGAAAAAGCTCCAATATGTTGCGTGACGTCGCGAGTTTGACATGTCTGTCCTACACAGTAGATATGTAGGTTAGAATGAAACCTATTTGGAGCCCTACCCTCAATTCCCCAGCTGGAAAAACTAGTCTTTTCCATTAAACATTGCCAGTAGAAATTCTATTTTATAAAAATTGTGTGTGGGCAATTTATTCCAGAGTTTGCTTGTTTTTAATTAATTTTCATTTTAAGTTCATTTTTGATGTTAACTTTATTATTACATTACTATTAGAAACATGTCCATATGTTTGGAATAGCTGATTTTGTTTTTGTTTTTAAGTTGATTTAAATAATAGAAAACAGCTATTTTATTTTATTATTAAATTAGTTAGGATTTAACTAGAAAATAGCTATTTTATTTTATTATTAAATTAGTTAAGATTTAACTAGCAACAATTGATGTAAGATATTTAAATGATATCATGTTTGCCTTTAAAAGTTCTAGAAATATTTCATCTAACAAATGCCATAATTAACATATTTTTCTATGATTATGGCAGGATTTGCTTATAGCATTCATTTAATTATCCAATGTATTTTATGACAGAATGTGCAAAAGTGTTACAAAGAGAATAATCCAGGCCTCTATAGATTGACATACAGTATTTCATTCCTTTCTACATATAAATCACACATAGAAGAATCACAAATAACTGAGTTGGAAGGGACCTTGGAGGTCTTCTAGTCCAAACCACTACACAAGCATGAGACCCTATACCATTCCAGATAAGTGGCTGTCCAGTCTCTTCTTAAAAGCTTCCAGTGATGGAGCACTTACAACTTCTGAAGGCAAGCCATTCCACTGGTTAATTGTTCTCACTGTTAGGAAATTTCGTCTTAGTTATAGGTTGCTTCTCTTCTTGATTAGTTTCCATCCATTGTTTCTTGTCTTGCCTTCTGCTGCTTTGGAAAATAGGTTGACCCCCTCTTCTTTGTAGAATAGTCACCCTCAACAAAAGACAATGAGGAATTCATATACTTGTAAAGGGAACGTATTAGGTTGCAGTCCCAGACATTTTGCTATAACCCAGTGGTGGCGAACCTATGGCACGCGTGCCAGAGGCGGCACTCAGAGCCCTCTCTGTGGGCATGCGCGCCCTGCCTCGGAGATGGCAACTGTCCCTCTTCAACCAGCCGCCCACTAATTCGCCAAGATCCCATGTGGCCGGATTCATCCCAGCACGACTGGTTTCCCTCCCCCTGTCCCATCCCTCCTAGCCTCGCATGGTCTCCTTTTCCTAGGCACGACACACTGCATCGCCTCTTCAGCTGTCAGCCGCCCGTCCAGCTCAGAGGCGGCTTCTCTGAACTGTTGGCAGCAGGCTACGGAGCCCCAGAGTGCGCTGGTCGAGGGGCCGGCAGGCTGTGGCTGCTGACGGACACTGTCAACCCCCATGTGCTCACTGGCCTCTGTGTGTGGGGGCCAATGGTGTCAGGCAGCAGCTGCCCCGGCCTCTGCCCCACTTTGCCCTGCGGCAATGGCACCCCTGCCCTGCCTCACCTTGCCTCGCCTCACCCCACAGGACGAGCCTCCTGCCCACCACCCCACCTCCCAGAGACCCTCTGGATCTCCCCCAACCCTGCCTGGCTCCCACAGGCGCCCCTCCCCATGAGCAATATCGAGGTGACCATGCCCATCTTGGCCACACCCATCCAGTCTGCCATGACCACCACAGCCACCCAGTGGGCCACATCCACCTGGCACCCGGTAATACAGTAAATAAGTGGGCACTCGGTCTCTAAAAGGTTCGCCATCACTGCTATAACTGATTTGTGCCACTGGTGATTAAACATAAGCAGTAAGATTGAATTTATTCTGGATTCTTAAAATACTGCTTATAAGCATTACATAATACAAACATAGCAATGATTTCAATTTGTTCTTTTCATGAAATACTTTTTTTAAAAAAGGAAGATATTTCTTACCTCCATGACACTTTGCATTTTAAATATAGAGGACAAATGATTTAGCTAAATATATTTCCAAACAATGATTTAAAACAGTTGAAGCCATTTATATATGTACATGGACTTCTGCCTCATAGGAGTTTATGAGCACTTCTCCCATCTTATAAATGTTGATTCCTTTTATTTTAAGCTGCAGTTACTTATTTTAAGCAAGAAAGTTTAAATAATATCAGGGTGGGAAGTACAGACAGAACATAGGCCAGGTCATGACAATTCAAGGTATAAAGATGGGAGTATAATTTCCAGCAAAAAACAGACACATAACTGGAGAGTTTAACCCTTCCTCTGGTGTACAATGTTCTCCTGGCCAGGTGGGGTTTTTTTTTTTTGGGGGGGGGTATCTGTTTGTTATTTAGCAGGGCAGACAAGCATTTAAACAATTTTGTATAGAAAAAAGCAGTTGGGTGTAATGATCATAGAAAGAAAGCAAGGGTGGATTAACCTTTAAGCATCATCCCCTTTTGCTCTATGAGTCCTCTCCAGGCTCATTTCCTGTTCAAATGTTCAGTAGCAGCTGAAGCTTCCTCGATTTCTCCTACCATAAACCACTGATCTGACTCTTGCTGCTGAATATCAGTTTTCTAAGCAAATGCTTAGGATAGCAGATTTCTTCTCCCGCTGAGAGAGGGCTATCTTGTGTTTAATTGAATGCTTCTGAATGTTCTCATAGCTGTTTCTGGAAACAGAAGCAGAAGTACAAAATAGGCATACAGTCTGGCAATTCCAGATGGTGCCACTTTCTTTTAAGTAAGGAAAGACATTGTTTAAATAATGTGAGAAAGAAAGAAAGAAAGAAAGAAAGAAAGAAAGAAAGAGAAAGAACGAACGAACACTGGAAAAGACATCAACATTTTTTCCCTTACAGATAATCATGCAGATACCCTAGCTTTGATTTATTAGACTTATTAAAAAATATTTTTGGACCAGTAGTATTTTCCTACATCTCATGTAATAATAAAAGGATGTAGTTTCCCCCCCCCCCATATAAATATACACCTATCATCTCTAACATTCCAGAGCAAACAATAATAAATATAAACGCCATTCATACATAAAAGATGCATTATCATGTTAAGTAGTATTGTTTGAGAATTCAGCATATAAATATGATTCTCCATTTGAGCAATAGCGCTTAAAAATTAACTTAGTTATATATTAATAGTTTAAAAATTGAATTGGATATTTATGGTGTTGTTTTTTAAAAAAAAACAAAACATCATCATCACCCTTGAGTTAATTTGACAAAAATAGATGAAGAAGACATGAAGAACACATATTTAATGTAAGGGCCTACATTATAATTTAGTCCTAGTTTATGCTTTCAACCTTTGACTTGGCCAAAAATCTTTATTCAGCACATTCTGGCTTATGATTTATTACCCTGATTTTAATGTCTAGAGAATGTATGCTGTCCATAAGAAAACTTTTTCTTTTCCTTACTAAAGACATTTTACTTTGTATTTCAGAGCTGGAATATGGCAACACATATGAAATAGAATACATGGAAAAAATAGGTTCTTCCATAGCCGTAAGTTTCTACTTGTGGAATTCTTGTTGTTTCCTCTTACAGTATTTCTCTATGGTACATATAGAGGAAAGTCACAATTGAGCTATTCATTTGCATGCAGAACAGCTAAAAGGTTTTGCCAACTTATTCTGTACTTAATTTAATATATCTGAATTTTGGAATTACTTTTAGCATTGTAATATGTTTCATGATAGGATAGTTAGGAGACATTGTTCCAGGAAAAGATATATAGTAACATTGCTCTTATATTTTCTTTGACCTCAAGGATGATGATGGCCAGACAAAGCAATCTTTGTACCTCATGTTCAATGCTCAGCAAGAGAGTCCAATCAAGTCTCCACCAGCCCGTTTATCAGATTCTACAACTCCTTGTTCTGGGTACTTTGTTGCATTATCTATTAAAACAGTTGTAAAAAATATGAAATAATCAGAGCTAGAAATAGTTTTTCTTGAAGCTTTTATATTGTTCCACATACTGCATGATAATGTGTTAAATTCTTTAATTGGGTATGCTTTGGAATGGCATAGGATAAAATCAGTTAACATTTAATATGTCAACCCCATTAATGACCAAGAGGAGAAAATGGCAATTTAGAAATAATTCATAAAGATATTGATTACTTACAACTTTAAATATCTAATAGTTACTGTATTCATTTAGAGTAGTAATGCTGGCAGATATGGATTTAATGATAGAATGAAATAAAAATGAAAATATTGCATCATAGTTTTAATATAGATAGAATGTAATCATATTGTTCACTTGACTCATAAGCCTGCCATTCAGATGCTGTCTGCCTAGTCTGAAATAAGACCACATGATATGCCAATCATTTTAAACAAATGCTAATTTTAAACAGAAATGCTAACCATAACCTTGAGAATTAGCCTGCTTTGTAATAAAATAGTATGTAGGTAAATCGACAATCAATGAATATTTTCAGTTCTCCAGTTTGAAAACATACTATACTATTCTCTTTCCCTTAGGTCAAGTCTGGAAGAAACAGAAAGTCAGCTTACCTGTGGTATAAAACTACAGCACCCAGCCTCACGATGCCTAGTAGCTAACCAAGAATCATCAGTACAGTCTGATAAAACAAAAGAACTGGAATCTGTGTCCATAGGAAGTGCTTCAGACAACATAGTAAGTTATCAAGGGTTTGGAACATCTCTTCATTGGGCATCTAGCTTGACTGTAAAGCAAGGTTGGTGTCGATCGCTGGTCTGAAACTGTTTGACCTACTTACTCCTTTTCACAGTCTTCAATAATGCCATTCCCCCCTCAAAAAAACAACAACAAAATCCAGATTCTCTTATTTTGCATGACCATCTTAGCAGCTCCAAACTAGATCTTCAAGACATAAACAAGCAATTACAAATTGCTCCCTTACTTCCTTACTCAGGACATGCTCCAGTTTAAAAACCTCTGCTCTAGATTGTCATTTCCCCAAGAGTGGAGAAATGACCCTGGGCCATTTCTTGGAAAATATAAAAATATTCTCCCTACTCTGATAGACTTGTGCAAATCCCATCTCTTTAACAAGCAAGCAAACAAATAAATAATACAAAATTAATTCCCAAAAGCGTTTCCTAGCTCTAATTTGGGCAACTGTGCTATGGGCTGACTTTCCCAAACCTGATTGGGATTTGTGGTCCTTACGCATCTAGTGTTAGCAATCTGCAAAAAGCTCTTTGGAAATGGAATTATTTCACTAGTTAAAAAGAGTGTAACAGAATTGTCTTAAATGTATTTTTTTTAAAGAAAAATCTACATGTGAACAGTTCAGTTTTATATATTATTTTCTTGCCAGATCTCAGGTTTTTATGGTCCAGTTGAAAATATACAGTATATATTTTACTTCAGATTTGGTTGGCGTTTGTCATATATTTACAGGAGCTAATTAGTGGTTTTAATCATGAGTAGTTCTCTCAATTTCTTTATCTTTCTTGCTCTTCAGATCAGTCCTGAAGATTCCTATGTTTCCGCTGATGCTCTCCTTAGTAGGATATCTCATCCACCTTTAGTATGTGATCAGCTTCAGTATCTGGAGCCTGATTTAGCAGAAAAGAATCCCCCAGTATTTGCTCAGAAACTTCAGGTTTGTAATGCAGATTTGATTGTGCTCCTTATGAATGTTCTGGTGCAATAAGGGCAGGTTTCTAAAGTGTAGCAAAACTCTGCCATAAAAAAAAATAAAAATTGTTCGTTTTCTCTCTCTCTCTCTCTCTCTCTCTCTCTGTCTCTCTCTCTCTCTCTCTCTCTTTGTCTCTATCTCTCTCTGTCTCTCTCTCTCTCTCTCTCTCTCTCACACACACACACACACACACACATATACATGCACAAACATATTGAATTTGCTTATGTCCAAAGAAAAAGTGGGTACATAATATATTGATTTTACATAGTTTCACATATGTATATCTTCCTTTCAAATAATCTGATCTGTGAATGATGTATTTGTCTACATCTTTACATTATACACTTCATCTACCCAACTCTCTGGTCATGTCAGGTGAATGGAGATTAAATAATGATGCTGCATCTGCCATTTTACAGATTTTGACATGCCCTTCCCCCGCCCTTCCCTTGCCAGCTATAGCTGTTACAGTGTTTAGCTCCGCTTAACTATAAATACCCCTTTTAAGATCATTTTGGTGACATTTCATAGATACTAAACATTCAACATGTAGTTCAGTGGTGGCGAACCTATGGCACGGGTGCCAGAGGCGGCACTCAGAGCCCCCTCTGTGGGCACGCGCGCCGTCGCCCCAGTCCTAGGCCTTCAGCTGGGTTTTATAAAACTTTTTCACTTTAGGCCTCCGCCGTGTGCAAAAAAAAAAAAAAAGGTTGAATCAATCAGTCAATTTCAACTTCTCACGGGGAAAAAAAAGATCTTGCAAAGTTGGAATTGATTGATTGAACTTTTTAGTCCCACCCAGTCTGCCGTTACCACGGCAGCCACGCCTACCCGATGGGCCACGCCCACCCAATGGGCCACACCCACCCAATGGGCCACACCCACCTGGCACCCGACGATGCATAAGTGGGTTTTGGGTTGCAGTTTGGGCACTCGGTCTCTAAAAGGTTCACCATCACTGATGTAGTTTATAGCTGTATCTCAGGCATGTGTAATTAGCTCCCTGAGGAATAAATGTATATCAGAAAGGATTTTACTGTTAATGAAAAAATTAAAAGAGATGATTGCGGGTTAAATATTTCATGTCATTTCTCCTTAAATCTTGCAACACAATGAACTATAATGTAATTCTCTTGCCTTAGCATGTAGTGTTGGTGGATCAGCCAGTGTAGTTTCGTCGGTCATTGGTAGTTAAAACCCATCATGGCCTAATAGAATATGTGGACCTCAGCCAATATATATGCAATATCCTAAAACAATTATCCTAATGTGTTCTGTAACTATGGGCATTTGTCTTTGCATCGTGCTTAATGGATTTTCCCTGTACATTGTCACAACCATCTCACTGGCAGGAGGAATTAGAATTTGCTGCAATGAGGATAGAAGCCCTGAAGCTAGCCAGACAAATTACCTTGTCTTCTTTCAACTCCTTAAATACTGAGGTATCTCCTCTGCCTGCAGTTTGTGTGCTTAAAAACTGTGTTGCTGCTTTTACTTTAACAATAAGTTTTTCTGAGTGGTGATGCTGGATGACTTTGGTCCATTGCTATGTAGAAAGATAGAAAAAAGCATGTGAAAGTTTCTTTTCTCTAATCTCAGATGTGGTCACATTCCACTTTGCAGATATGTTTTGAAACTGACTATCACATGAGCTTGGTCACAGGAATACATTGGCTGCCATTTTCTTATACAGACCTGTGATTTTCACAGTCTAATCAATATATATTAGAAATATAAATGAGGTTGGTGATTTCTTTTTTTTATAATCACATTTTATTATTTTTTTTTATAATCAAATCCTTAATATTTTATCAGCAACATGTTGTCTGAGTTCCAATATTTAGCTTACTAATACATGTTAAACTCCTTTCTCTCTACCTCATTTTTCTAGGCATTGATAAAATGTATCCCATGTTCTAAAATCTTCTTTCGCCTTCATTTTCAATGCGCATTTTCTGCACAGTCCAAAATTTTCCTGATTAACTCTTCCTCCGCTGGTAATTCTTCATCTTTCCAGTGTTGAGCAAATACAATTCTCACTGCTGTTAATACATGTAACATTAAATATACACATTCTTTCTCATAATTTCCTACAATTATACCTACAGAAATAATTCTGGCTTAAAATCTACATGTTTTTTGTCATTCTCTCTAACCATATATGTATTCTTGACCAAAATCTTTTAGCCTTAGGGCATATCCAACAAAGATGATAATATGTGCCTGGTTTTTGTCTACATTTCCAACAATTGCTAGACATATTTTTAAACATTTTTGCTAACCTCACAGGTGGTAAGTGCCATCTGTAAAGCATTTTAGATAGGTTTTCTTTGTATGCCACCATCTTTCTTATTTTAGAGTTTCTTTTCCAAAGGCTTTGCCAATTTTCTAACTCTATGTTATGCCCAAAGTTTTTTGCTTATATTATCATTATTTCTTTAACTTGTTCCTCTTCCATCTTTAAACTTAGCATGTACTTATACAGTTTCTTAATCAATTTTTCATCTGATGCCTATAGTATCTGGTCAAATTCTGTCCTTTATAGAATCTAGATGTTTTAGCATCTTTTTCATATCTCATTTGAATTTGCAGATGTGGCCACCATGATAGATCAATATCCTGGTCTTCTAGTTCTTGTCTAGATTTTAGTTTTCCTTCAATATTCAAAATGTCTTTATAAAGTCACAATTTGCTCATAGTTAATTAGGTTTGGGTGAACAAACACTTCCATTGTTGAAAGCCATCCAGGTATTTCATGTACATTTTTGCTTTTATCTTTTCCCATTCTAAAAGAAGTGTGTTTCTTATATTGTGGTTTTGAAAGTATCTATGTATTTTATTCTTCCCATACGATAGGAAGGCATGCCATCCAAGTTGTGGGTCATGCCCTTCTAGGTATAGTAGTCTTTTATGTCTAAGGGTTATCCATTCTTTTATCCATAATAGTGCAGATGCTTGATAGTATAGGGCCCAATCTGGCAGCCCAAATCCTCCATTTTCTTTTGCTTCTTGTAGCATTTTCAATCGAATTCTGACTTTTTTTCTTTGCCAAATAAATTTCAAGATCAGTGTATTTAGTTGATCAAAAAAAAAATTTCCCCAATTTTATAGGTGTTGTTTGAAATAAGAAGAGTAATTTTGATAAGATATTCATCTTCACCGTTGCTATTCTCCCTAACATTGAGAATCATAGGTTTTTCCATTTATCCAGGTCTAGTTTTATTTGTTTTAATAGTTTTGCATAGTTGTCTTTTATTGTTGCACATCTTGTCATTAAGTATACCCCCAGGTATTTAACTTTCTTAACTATTTGAAGATCTGTTTTTTCTGACAATTGATTTTTTTTATCTGTAAGGTTTTTGATTATCAGTTTGGTCTTTTCTCTATTTATTTTCATTCCTGTCACTTCTCCAAATTCTTCTATCTTTTTCAGAAACTTGGGGCTTGACACAAGCGGCTCTTCTAATATGAAAACCAAGTCATCCGCGAATGCTTGTAGTTTATATTTTTCATCTTTTATCTTCATTCCTTTAATTTCTGAGTCTTCCTAATATTTTTATTTAATACTTTCAGTGTTAATATAAATAATAATGGGGATAATGGACATCCTTGTCTTGTGCCTTTTTTAATGTTAAAACTTTCTATAAAATCTCCATTTACGATTATTTTAGCTATTTGTCTATGATAGATTGTTTTAATTGTATTTATAAAGTTTTCTCCAAAGTCCATTTCATTTAGTTGTTGAATCATAAATTGCCAGTTTACGTTATCAAAAGCCTTCTGTGCATCTAGGAATATTAGCACCATCTGCTTCCCTGGATGCATTTCATAGTATTCAAAGGTGTCTAAAATCATTCATAAATTGTTTTTTATTTGTCTCTTAGGTAAAAATCCATTTTGGTCTGTGTGTATAAATTCAATCAGAAATCTCTTTACTCTTTCTGCTATTATTGAAGCAAAAATTTTATAATCCACATTTAATAGAGATATTGGTCTATAATTTTTATCTGTATCAAGTCTGAGTCTTCTTTGGGTATTAAAGTAATATTCTTTTGGTATTTTAGCTTCTAAAAGTAACTCGTTACACGGTTCTTTCATTAATGGGCTTAATGTATTTTGTAGGCATTTATAAAACTCTGCAGATAGCCCATCTGGACCTGGGGTCTTATAATTTTTTTTTTTTTTGCCTTTTAATGGCCTCTGTTACCTCCATCATTGATATTTTTTCATTTAGCATATTTTGGATATTCTCTGAGATTTTTGGTAAGTCAGTTTTTTTATGTATTGCTTTATTGTTTCTTGTGAAATTTCTTCTGTGTCATAAAGTGTCTTGTAAAAGTCTTTGATTATTTTTTTGAGTATGTCATTTTGGAATTGTAAATCGCCTTTTGAGTCTTGCAGTTTGTTTATCAATTTTTTCTCTCTTTCTTTTTTCAATGTGTATGCTAACCACCTACCCAGTTTATTAGCGTTTTCAAAAAAGTTTTGTTTTGCCCTTTTAATTTGTTGGGCCATTTTTTCAGCCTCTGCTAGGTTTAATTTATGTTTTAGGTTGGTGATTTCTATAGAGGGGCATGGAAGAGACACTATGTATATTATGGAGAATACTCAGAGTTTGGATAAGGCCAGAAACACATGCAATCTTAGAAGAATTGGGTGAAAATTCTTCACAGTTGTGTGATGTATTCCCAAAATAGGAAAAATGAAAAATAGGAAAAATATTCACAGTTGTGTGATGTATATCACTGTATATCCAAAAATTTAGTATGGCAAGAATTCAGAAAAGTGTTCTGGGTTTTTTTAAAAATCATTTTGTAAATAAAACAATTCACCAAATTTGGGACACTTGCTATAGCATGTTATTGCTTGAAAATTGGCTTTATCTGCAGGCCAATGATTGCAGGGATCAATGCCTTGAGAAGTAAAAACTGATACTCAACCAGTTTAAAAAATGGATGGATTTGGATCCAGGATTTTCTTCCCACAGTTTCTTCCCAGCTTTTCCCAACTGAAGAAGATTTCTGATCAAGCAACGCTCTTCTTTCTTACTGTAATCCCCATGCCCTTTAAAAAGATTTCCTATATGGTTGTTGGCAACATAAAACTCAGTGAGAGATGGTCCTGCAAAAGAATGGGTGATTAAGCAAGCTGCATCTATCTCTTCCCATCGGCTGGCACAAATGAAACTGCATCTAGAATTGTTGCCATGGGGGATGAGATGGACTTTAATCGTTGCCTAAATTGTCTAAATCTGCAATAAGGAGCTTTAGTCATAAGCAAGAAATGGTGCCTATATAGTCAAAGAGAACCCGCAAACTGAGGTATCACTTTGTTGGTTTAGACAATTTTGACAAACTCTGTGATGTCAAAATTGCACACAGCATACAAAAAACTGCAAATGCCAGGATTCATATCTGTGTGTGTGTGTGTGTGTTAGAAATTCTGTGTAGATGACAGTTTTGCTCTTTAGGCAACAATCCACATTTCAATTGTCTTAAGAAGTGGTTTAAAATAATGGGAGGAAACAGATTCTAAGAGAGGGAAGAGGCCTCATACGTTAATCTCTTCTTTATACATTAAGATCAAAAATGTTTTGTTTCTTTTTTCCCGCCTGCTATGCCCACAGCATGCTGGCTGTTGACATATTGGAGTGAGGTTGAGCCTGTGGCGCATGCAATCTAAACTAGAGTGAAATGTTAGTTCTTAAATCATGTGTTTGATCTGTGCAGCTTCCCTGGAAGACTCCTTATGGTGATATCAGTGGAAAGGAGCTCATGGGATTTTCTTTATAGGAGGTTATGTGTACTTTGTGTTTCTGGTTTTGTTTTTTTTAATTCTGATGCCACCTGAATATTTGCCTGGCAGTGCTGTATCACAGACTGAAAACATTCATTTCAAAACAGGGAGGTATGAACTATTGCCACTAATTTGTTAGTTGTAATCTATACGACAGACTACCAATTGTATTTTGCATTACTGTGACTGAGACTCTGTTGTTGCTGATTGTGACCAAGGTAGATCCTGTTTTTCGTCTCTGTGATTATTCAGTTAAATTGTGTAGCCTGAAAAATCTGATAGGTCTGATAGTATCTCAGCTGAATCTGTATAAATGTTGATTTAAATATCTTAGCATTCTTACATATTTAATTTTTTCATACTTCAGATTTTTTATTCTGTGTTTCCAGTATTGAGCATTATAACTAATATATTCTCTCTCCCCCCCCCCCGATTTTGGTAGTTTTTAAGTCATAATTTGGCTGCCTGGTCTGATTTAACGAAGATAATTCTAAAGGTATTCTTTACTTCCAATAGTTAGAGCCTGCAACTCCAACATTATAACATATCTGAGTTAAATCTGCAGCAGAGCAATCATATTGCAGGTCCAGTATATGCTGACAAGTTTGGGAGGGACATTGATCACTGCAGGTAGTCCTCTACTTATGGCTATCATTCAGCCCAAAATTTTGGTGGTTAAATGAGATACTTGTTAAGTGAGTTTTGCCTCATTTTATGTCATTTCTTGCCGCAGTGGTTAAGTGAATCACTGCATTGTTAGTCACATAGTTGTTAAGTGACTCTGGCTTCCCCATTGACTTTGCTTATCAGAAGGTCGCAAAAGGTGATCACATGGACTTGAGACTGCAACCATCATAAGTACATGCCAGTTGCCAAGTGTCCAAATTTTGATCACGTGACCACTGGGATCCTGCAACAATCGAAAGTGTGACAAATGATCATAAGTCACATTTTTCAGTGCTGGTGCAACTTCAAACAGTCACTAAACAAACTGTTGTAAGTCAAGGACTACCTATCCACTGCCTGCCTAGTTGTTTTGTTTTGTTGTTTATAAAACAAATTTGTCCACTTTTCAAAGTCAAGGAACACACCCCAAGGATTCCAGGAAGGGTACTTTATTGTTATTAGATGTATTAACAGCTCTGCTGCCTTCCACTCCCAGAGGATCTACACTCAGGAATGAGTTGCTTTAAGTCTCTTTCTCATACTTTCTAGTTTCATTGGGCTGAGCAACCGTTTTTCTCACACATCTCCTTCTCAAAGCCAGAGTTAATTCCTCCTAGAAATTGTAAGCCACCTCTAGGACTGATACACATTTTCTGCTGAGCTGAGACTGCTGCAGTGACTGGGGAAATATCACATGAAGCAGATTATATAGCTGCTTCCTGCATATTACCAGCCTAATGCTTATTGTGTTCTTTTCTAGCCTTGTTGCTTCTACAGTGTAGAATCTAAATAACTTAATATCATCTGGAAGCCATTGCAAAACTACTGGGCATTTTCCCAGAATGAATCAACAAGATGTGATACAATTATATGAATGGCTTGTTAAGTAATTTATCTTAATTAAAATTTTCAAGAGATTGTTCTGGCAAATTTGAAAAACAAGCTTTTGGGCAAGCTGCCCTGATTAAATTAAACATAATCTTTCCATGTAATATGATCGGTTGGGAAGCACCATTTGATCTACTTCTTTAAGCAATCATTACCATAGTCAACATGTTAAATCAGTGATGAGTAGATCTAATAGAACAACATAGACTTACAGTAGACAAAAAATAAGTGAAAATTAGGTATATAGAATTTTCTGAAAATATTGGAAAGCAGTGCCCCATCCTGATGAGCAAGTGCCAAGCTTTGATGTCACCTCTGTCCGGAAACCACTGCAGACAGTTAACATTCGGAAAGCATCAGGCCCAGATAACATCCCTGGACGTGTCCTCAGGGAATTCGCAGAGGAGCTGGCTTGTGTTCTCACAGATATTTTCAACCTCTCATTGCAGCAGGCAGTGGTCGCATCGTGTTTTAAGATGGCCATCATCTTGCCAGTGCCAAAAAAGTCCACAATTACAGGCCTCAATGATTACCGTCCAGTTGCACTGACATCCACCATCATGAAATGCTTTGAGAAGCTGATAAAGGACACTATTGTATCTAGCCTCTCGCCAGCTTTTGACCNGTAGACAAACTGGGCCTTTTAGGCTTAAACACTCCTTTGTGCAACTGGATTCTTGATTTTCTTACCAACAGGCCCCAATATGTGCGAGTTGGAACAAATACCTCTAATACCATTTTCTTGAGCACAGGTTCTCCTCAGGGCTGTGTCTTAAGTCCGCTGCTGTTCACCCTGTTGACCCATGACTGTTGTGCTAGGTTTGTCACCAACCATATTGTGAAGTTTGCAGATGATACAATAGTAGTGGGCCTTATTCAGGATGACAAGGTGGAAGCTTACCGCAAGGAGGTTAAAGGATTGGTGAACTGGTGTAAGGAAAACAGCCTAGTTTTAAATACCGGAAAAACCAAAGAGATCATTGTTGACTTCAGAAAAGGCAGGCACAGCCACACTTCTCTGTGCATAAATGATTCACCTGTGGAGACAGTTACCAGCATCAAATTCCTGGGTGTGCAGCTAACGAGTAGGCTGACTTGGTTGCTCAACAGTGAGAAACTGGTGAAGCGGGCACAGCAGCGCCTGTATTTTCTGCGCCTCATGAGAAAAGCACATCTTCCTTCCCCTGTCCTGACCACTTTCTACAGCGGGACAATCAAGAGCATCCTGTCATACAGCATCACAGTCTGGTTTGGAGGCATCACTACTTCAGACAGGAAGGCGGTGCAGAGAGTGGTAAGAATGGCCGAAAAGATCATTGGCAGTTCCCTCCCTCCCATCCAGGACATAGCACAGAAGCACTGCTTGAGCAAGGTCCATAAGATTATCTGGGACACTACACATCCTCTTCACAACCTGTTTTCCTTGTTACCTTCTGGGAGGAGGCTTTGTGGTATCCGAAGCAGAACATCCAGATTCAGCCAGAGTTTCATTCCATACAGGATTAACCTTGCGAACTCTCAAACTTCCTCCTTCCGTTATATATTCAAGATGGACAATATTTAATATTTATTTGCTATGTATATGTAGGGATGTGGGTCTATACATATGTTGTTCATAGTATGTGTCATGTATGTGTTTCACATTGAGAGCAGGCAACTAAATTTCATTTTTGATGTGTGCCATCGTGCCCACAGTATAAAAATGGCAAAAAAGGTTATCTTATCTTATCTTATCTTATCTTATCTTATCTTGTTGCTAAGTTGCTTCATTTAAAGGATCAACATTTCTGCTTCATATCTATTTCTAAATTGCCTTTTACCCCCAAATATTTTTTATTTTTATCTGTCTAATTATTTTTGTGCTAGGGTTAACCGCTTTGGGTTTCATGCAAATGAGAGCTGAATTCAAATTATTTGAATGCATAATAAAAATTTCCAATAGTGAACCTGCTAATCTTCATGATAATCCTGGTGCCAGCTACAAAATCAGTATATTTACTCTCATAATGATGTTTTTATGTGAATAATATTGGATTCATTTCCCACGTCTTTCAGAGGATACATTTTAGTTCTCATTTATAGAATAAAAAGTAGCCCAAACTGCAAGTTAGAATAGATAATTAGTCTTAGTTTGGGGCATGTCAGTTTCATATAAAAATCATAATTCCATTGGGTTTTTATTATTATTTTTAGAGAAAGAAAGTTGTATATGTCAGTGTCTATATAAATATTTCAAAGTAGACATTTTCGTGTATATTATTTTTGAAACGAAGAAGTATCCCAATATTTAGAAAAGTAAAAACTTACAAAAAATGAAAAACCCCGTTTTTCACATGGGGTTTTCTAGAACAGTGGTTCTCAACCTGTGGGTCGGGACCCCATTTGGGGTTGATCGACCATTTCATGGGGGTCGCCAAGCAAGGCTGTCTGCCATTTTTTTGTCTGCCATTTTTTTGTCCGCCATTTTTCCCCCCTTTTCCGGCGGGTGCCTTACCTCCCTTGGGCTGGGCCAGCTGGTGGTCGGCCTGCTCCGTCTCTGCCACTTGCCAGCTATGCCTCAGCTGGCGCAGGGGGCGGAACCACGCATGTGCGGCGCTCCCGGGCAGGGAAAGTCCTCGACGTAAGACCGGTTGGGTAGTCCTCAACTTACTACCAGTTTAGTCCTCGACTTACAACCGGTTTAGTCGACTTACGACCGGTTGGGGTCGCGGCATTAAAAAGGTTGAGAACCACTGTTCTAGAATAATATGAATCAGATCACTTCTCTTCTAAAGGTAATACAAAGGAAATCCTCAAACACGTCTTGTGTTTGTATATAATTATATAATAGATAATCGTCTTAACTTTAATATTATTATAAAAAATACTGAATTAATATGTCTGGCTATAGCTAGTGTTACTGATTAACTCTTAAAACAGTTTGCTCAGTCTCTTATGTATCTTTACTGATCTCTTATAATGAAGAATTTATAAGAAATCTTCACTGATTTGTTCTATACTTCTTTAATAAATTGTGAAATTCTAAATATACCGTAACATAAATCAGGCAGTGGCGGCTTCCAAAATTACTCTTGACAATAGATTAAACTGTATAAAATGTTTAGTCTCAGTACATTGCTGATGTTCACTGCTTTATACAAATAAGAAAACTGATTAAAATTCCTTTTGTCAGATTATATTTTCGCAATTATTTAGTTCAAGTATCTACAGTGGATTTGTTCATACATGATATAAGAAAAATTATTTAGTTCAAGTATCTACAGTGGATTTGTTCATACATGATATAAGAAAGGTAGTTAGTGGGAAATAATTTTGGTGCTTCTGAAAATTTGAACTGCATTAGTTCTGTGTAAGGAAAATAGCAGAGCCAATCTCTAATATTTTCTTAGTTTTCTTTTGTGTATTGCAGTTGAAAGAATTTGTAATTTATAGTTTCCTGCTTAAACTTGCCTTATTTGACTTTAGATGTTATTTAGTCACTGATTAGGTGCTTGAATCAAGTATCAATCATTATGAATTACTCTAGTATAATTGCATTTTAATTAAAAAAATGTTCAATCAGATCTGTCAGTGCCTTGAATATTAAGTAAATACATTGTTAATATTGTGATCACATTCTTATAAAAATGAATCCACATCAACAGTTTCATACTTTATCCTAAATTATTATACCATCTGTTGAACTATATTTAGGTAACTGCTGTTCTGTGCTTTTAGTAATAAAGTTAATATCAAATAAAAAGTATAAGCCAAAACTATAACTATATGATAAACATTTTAAATATTGTGGTGGAAAACATGTTTTGCGGTATTTGTTGGAATATACTTTGTTCCAACAAAAGAACTTCGTTCTTCTCTTTTGCTATTGACCTTCAAATAAAATTTGTCTTGCTTTTGCTGATCTTTGTATCATGTTGTTGCATGGTGAGTAATACACAGCACAGTAGATGTCAGGCTGCATCCTGTATAAAGTTGTCCAGATGTATTTTGCTTACTGAGAACTTGATATCATTTTAGCAAGGATTTTTTTTAATGAAGAATAGAAATAGCAGCAAAAAAATGTTCAAGCATTTGAGTAGGCAGGTTCTATATAAACCAGGCTTTCCCATTCTGAGCTCATTCGGGCGTCTTAAAAATTCCAACTGCCATAGTTTTCATGTTGGCTTAGAATTCTAAAAGATACAGTCCAGTATAGTTTGGAAGTCATCATGTTGGGGATGCTTACAAAACTAGCATTAGTAATCACTTTTGGTGCTGAAGTTCAGTGAAATGGTGCTTTGTAAGAAAGATTGGAATTTCCAATATTCTGTATATCACCACACATGTAATGGCAACTCTTGTGAAATAGCTTAATGATAAACCCAGATTAATACTTTAATTAATTAATTCCACATTTTTTTTCACAGTGCATTCTTTTCTCACTTCCTTTGAAATAGTTCACTAAAGTACAACTGGAACATATTACTTACTAACTGTCTGTTTCTTCCTTGAAATGAACAGAGAGACTCTGCAGCTGATGCTTTGATCTCTAAAAGTGCATTGTACTCACGGATAAGCAGCTCAGAGGGAGAAAATGCCTCCACTTTGCTTTATAAGCAGCAAGATCTGGATACCGCCTTAAGAGTTACCAGGGAAGAGGTAATGGCAATTTTAATCAAGGAAGCCCTGCCAGTTTATTGGTAGGCATTTTACAAATGCAGCTGCTTTTTGAACTTTGTTCTTCCAATTAATTCATTATGATAGGTTTGAATGAATTAATGATTTTCCAGTTACTGATCCATACCAGCATTGTGGCCTCTTTTTTTTAAGAATCAATTCTCCCTCATCCATTAAACATAATTCAGTGAATGTGTTCCACAGTTACCTTCTTTAGATTGCATGTTCCTTATCCATTAAGGAACCATGTATTATTTTATATAATAGTATATGTTAATAGTAGTTAACAGCAAGCAAGAATTCATTATAGCAAAGTGGCCCTGTTGATTGGGCAAATTTGGTCCATGTCCTGTCTATTTTGCATACTTATTTTCTGAGGAAACTCATGTATGGTTGGAATATTTATTATATAATCTCTGTTCAGCCTTTCTTTGTTTACCAAACAGAAGATTATTGTAAGAGCATCATTTTGTTTTTATTTATATATTTAGAACAGTTTGGTAAAATTTTGGCAAGACCTAGGTCAAAGTTTTTTTCTGTAGAACTAATATAGTAAACAAATCAGATATTTTTATATCTAGGTATAGTTTTGTGTGCTTTAGAATATAGTTACATATTTAGGTAGAGCTTTAGGTAGTTATAATAAAATTCACATAAAGACACGAGTACAGCTCACAGGGTTTCTTAACTTGCAACTTCAAGACAAATGGACTTCAATTCCCAGAATTCTCCAGCCAAGGGGAATTCTCTGCAATAAATTGTGATTTTTGAAAAAGTATAATTTGCTAATATTTGTGCCTTGTCTTAGCTTAGCAAGAGGGAGAAATGCCAACATATTTTGATTTTATAAAAGTGGCATCTGTAGCAAACAGTGGTGACATAGAAAAGACATGCACACGGTGATATAACATGTGCCACAATTATGTACTTGCATCCTGACATCTAACGCAAGTATGTACCGTATTTTTAGGCGTATAAGACGACTGGGCGTATAAGACGACCCCCAACTTTTCCAGTTAAAATATAGAGTTTGAGCGATAGAGGGGGGGGGAGAAAACTTGATGAGTAATATGCCAAACCACATGTGTAAAGGAATAAAATAGAATACCCGTATTTTCCAGCGTATAAGACGACTGGGCGTATAAGACGACCCCCGACTTTTGAGAAGATTTTCAGGGTTTAGAAAGTCGTCTTATACACCGGAAAATACGGTAAGTCCCAGTGTTTGTATGACAATATCATTGTACACGTTTCATCAGTTGCCCTCCTTGCCTTCCCTATGAATGCCATAATTATAATCTTGCTATCCTTTTCTATCGATCCTTGGGGTGTTATCTGGCAAAGTATTTTGTACTTTTTCAAGCTGATACAACTTTATTTCTTCTCTTCCTTAAAAGATAGTTGCGAAGGAAAGGATGATTTCAGAATGGAAAGAGAAATATGAAGACAGTAGGAGGGAAGTAATGGAAATGAGGTTTGTGTAATTTTGTATGAATCAATACTTTTAAAGTTTATGAGACAGTTAAAAATACCTTATTTTTAAATCATACTGCAGATACCAGACTCTTCAAATTACCAAAATAGGTCTGTTGAAAGAGAGTTCTTACTGAATAAAAAACAGGATATAAATCAAATCAATAAATAAAATAGATTAAATAAATACATATTCTATCTCTTTCTGTTTGAAAACCCCACAACTTAACTCAAGGTATCTATCAATATCTTATAAAATTCAAATAAATAGTTCAATTGTTTAAATAAGATTTAATCAGCTAGCCTTCTTGGGAGAACAAATTCAAAACTTTAATGTTTTTAAAGTTTAAGGCAATACTTTTGAATTGTTGTTTTGTTTTGTGTCATGTTTAGGGCTATTTCATAGAATTGGAACATTGCAATAGGGTTTTTTTCCTCCATTTCTGCAACTCAGAATGTAATTGTTAATTAAATTAATAAATTAAATTCCAACAGGCGGAAACTATCATCTTTTCCCTCTGCTATCACTTTCTGGCAAAATCAATTTAAAATTTCATTAATAAGAAGGCACAAGTTAATACACAGAATGACAGAACTATCTTGTACTGAAGAAACTGAGAAAGCAAGTCTCAATGTGGAAGTCATAGTCTATATTTTATAGCATAATTATGGTTTTAATAGCATCATAGCTGTCTATGAATTAATCTTTTGATTTAAAAAATGCCACACTGTAACAACTGTATTCTGTCATACATTTTGGAGCTAATTTGTAAGGTTTTAACAGAAGAGATACCAATAGAAAAATCCATTTCTTGGATGCATGTTCATTTTCATATCTTTCCATCTTTTAATAGGAAAATTGTTTCAGAGTATGAGAAGACAATTGCTCAAATGATAGGTAGGTATTTACTATCATGAAAAGAAAATATTTTGTTCTTATTCTGTTGTAGGGAATATGCAATAATAGAAAATTAGTGGTGCTATGAACAAAGATGATGTAAGAAACAGGTTTGGGAATCCCAACTCATCTGCAGGTCCCTACATATGCCTGGAAGTCTACTGTGAAATTACTATTATTTACTTATTTACGTAAGCCTGTTTCTTGCTTACAATATTTCTTTTGGAGTAAACCTGCTGTAATTCCTAGTTGTGTGTATGAATCAATTTAATGTAGAATGTCATCTCATCATACGTATTGTAATACTGTTCATAAAAAAAGTAAAGACAAGTAGATGCCAGGAAAAATATATTTATTTAACAGCAGTCAATTATGAATTAAACCTAAATATATTATAGTCATTGCTTTGATGGCACATTTTTACCAAAACATTTAACATATACTGATATATAATATTTAGGCCTAAGAAATTGCAGAATTCTGAACATCATTGGCCTCTCAGAACAAATCATATTCTGCCAAACACTGTATTTTAATTAAATTATTAGTACTAAGAAGATATCAAAATATGATCATCAGTACAATTCTAATAAGTATAAAGCATTAAGCTTCATAAATATTTTTACGTCAAAGTAAAATGTGGAAATATTTTAATTACTTAGGCTGCTGTTTTTTAGTATTACTGTTTTAAAATTACTCTGTTGTATTATGTGTTTTGAGAATTTTGTTTGGTAGGTTTCTGTGGAAGGCTTCATTTAGTAGAGTAGCATAAACATTTTAAACATAAATAAAATGTTTAAAGAGTGTATAATACGGTTGAGTCAAAAGTAAATCAGAATCATGCAAAGTTAGGGGAAACATAATTTTGTCCAAATGTCTGGCTTTATATTTACATGACCCTTTTATTCAAAATTAGCATTTATTTTTATTCTGTAATTCCATATGTCTAGAATATATTCTGGTGAACAGTTTCCAATGTATAATATAGGTGATTTTTGCAAAAGAAATGCTGAATATGAGATAAAGATGCATAAATTTTGCTCATCCTTTGCATTTCAATTTGCGTATTAATTTTCCCCCGGGTTAAGAAATAGGAAGAAAGTTTGATTTTTTTTAATTGTAACATTTGAGATGTTAATCTTGCAAATTGTAAAGATTTCTTTTATAATTAATTTTTGGAGAAATGATACTAATTCTCCACTAGAGCATTTACATTAAATTGAGCCATCTCGACTTTAAAAAAAATCACTTTAAATTAATCACACTACAGGGAAAGATTGAATTTATACTGCAGCTTTGTTTGTGTTACCTAGGCATAATTCCTCTTATGCAGACTAGGATATATTTCCAATACAGTATACCAGTGCACTAATAGAGATGTATATGGTTTGGAAAAGATGCAAACCAAGATTACACCTTTATAAAGTTCACCTAGAGTAGATTGAGCTGCTCTGTCAAACAGCATTCTTAGATGGTGGTAAAGTTCAGAAGCTTAGCTAGCTGTCTGATCTGTTACCTAATCAACTCCCTCATGAAGGGTCTTCTTTAGATGTAACATGGAGGAACTAAGCAGCATTGCAGACATTAAAACAATAGCTTATTGTTCTGTGATTTAATTTACTGGGGAGTTGTGAAGAGTTTGTAGATTTATCTGCAATAGTGGCAAATATCTGCAGCTCATGTGTAGGATGAGGGTGAAGGTTGGTTCTCTGAGCTTGAGAGTTGGTTTCCAAATGTTTCGTTACCAGGCTCGGTAACATCTTCAGCGGAGTTTAGGGAATGTCTGTGTCAGTGCTGATCTGTTTACAAGGGCTTCAGATGTGGGTATGCCAAGTGAGGGTATTGTGATGGGTCAGGTGTGAGTCACCAGTGGGAGGCTTGTGATGGAGAGGTTACACCAGGTCAGGATTATTGGAAGGTGAACTGCTGATGGGGGGAGCGGGCTTGCGTGACTTGGTTGAGGGTAAGTGCTCTCTCTGGTTGGCTGAGCGGTTGATTTGCATTCTGAGGGGTTCATAGGCTGGTTGTGGGTCAATGTGTCTATTGATGAAATTGCCAGGCTTCAATGAACTCACGAGCATGACAGGTAGTAGCATAGCTGATGATTTTAATGTTGCTCCAATCGAACTGGTATTGTTTGGTGTTGGTGTGGGTAGAGATTAAAGATTTGGGATCATGGCGTTTGACTGCCAGCCCCAGTGTTCATGGATCCTGGGTTTTAATTGACGTGAATGTTTGTCCCATGTAGAATTGGTTGCAATCATTACAGTTGATTTTGTAGATTACATTGTTCCTTTCATCCTTCTGTGTCCTGTCTTTGGTTCTGAATAATTCCTGACGGAGTATGGCTGTGGTTTGTTGGCTATTGTTATCCCTAGGGGTTGGAGAATTCTGTCATTTCCGACATCTTTTTTGTGTATGGCAGGTTTAGTTTTTGCGTAATGATCGGCTGTGTGATATGTTGTGATTTGGGTGCTGTGTGTCAGAATCTGAAATTTTTTGGATAGCCATTATAGAGAAAGATGTCAAGCAGAATTTCTCTTCTGCTTTTCTTCTTAAAAAAAGATGTTTATCATTGTTGATTTTATTTCAGTAAGTGACTATTTGAGTCAGATCCTGGCGTCTGAGAATAGAAAAGAATAGCTCATGGAAATTAAAGATGTCCATAGTTGGGTGCACCCTTAGTCAACATTTGCTGAAGGTGCCATCTCCCATTGATGTGAAGATTTGCCTTTTATATTGATTCAGAAGGAGGGTCTTTGGTATACTTGGCCGGTGCCTATTTAGCATCAGCCTAAAAGCTATCTGTGACCTAGATATAAGAAATGTGAATTTGACTTTCCAGACAAGATTCGTATTGTTTGAGTCCTAATTCTATAGTGTCTTTAAGATCTAGTGAAAAATTCAGAATTCGGCTAATCCCATCCTCTTCCAGAAGTTCAGTTTAAATGCTTTAAATATTCCTGCACAAGAGTATTTTATATACTAACAGAAAAGGAAATGGAATGCTACATATATGGTTATTTCTAACTAATCTTTATCCATGTGACTGACCTATTTAGAAACATAGCAGGAACATCTGATATATGCAGAGAAAATATACTGAAGTGTGCTTATGACAAGTATTGGTATCCTGCAAGGGAAATAATAAGAAAAAAAATCTTATATTTACAGCTGGAGAGATCCTTCTGAGCACTTTATAAATCTGAACTAAACTAATACCTTTTTTAGTAAAAGCTGATTTGGGCCAGAGAGCTAAGAAAAAGGAGTTAAAGAAGTGCCCTAATGTATTGCTAAAATCAATGGCTCCAGTGCAAATGTAAAAAGGATTAACTCCTAAAGATATAATTAGGAGGCAGAAACTTGAACAGACTGAGTTTGTAGATCTCCTGGTAATTCCTTGGCATGTACTTTTCAGGTAGCATCTGCCTTCATATAATTTTGTTTAAAATCCTCAATTTCATTTAGTTTATGCCTCTACTGCATGCTTGTCTCCATTAAAAAAAAGTTTATCAGAGAAAATGTTGCCCATTGCGTTCAGTCTACAGATTATGTGAGTGCTTTTTGAACCATTTGAGTTGCACATCATGGCATTTTGTCAAGCTGAACTTTATGTACTATACTGTATTTGCGTTTTCAGTGAATTGCGTATCTACAGCTGCTGCCACCTTTTTGAACCATTCATTTATTCATTCATTCATTCACTCACTCACTCATTCATTCATTCATTCATTCATTCATTCATTCATTCATTCATATCGTCTATGAAAGCTGAAAGCAAACGCATCCACTTAAAACTATTATGCTGCTTCCTTTTTCATAGTTGAACTAAAAGGAATATTGTGCTTTGTGCATTACAGATTGTTGCCTCCCGGTTTTTTCTGCTTTCTTAATAAATCCCTTGACTTTTTTTTTTCTGTTTTGCTTCCATTTTTGTTGCTTCTTGTTCTTTGCTTGCAAATCCAAAACAAAGGCAAGCCTGGTAAGTATTGCTTTTGCCAATTTTGGCACCTGCATATTGCATTTTTTAAACTTTTATTTTATTTTATTTTACTTTGGCATTTACTTTATGTATTTTCTCTGTATTCTGATGAATGAGCTCTACAGAAGCTCGTTCTGTATATCTACAGAGAATGTGGATATAAATCTTGTTATTTCTAATGGTAATACAGGTGTTATAATGAGCAATAGATACTGCAAGCTTGGTGGATTTTTTTTAATGGTGATATACATTGTTCCATTTCACTTGAGGAATAGGGTGCAGAAACAAATATTATTAATTGGCTATATTACAGTGGTTTCCACAATACTTACAGTGACAGTGGGGCATCATAAAAAATGTAATATGAAACTGTTTTCACTTGGACAATTTCACGTGATTATTTTGGCCATCTAAATACACAATTTAAAAAGAGAACGCAATCCATTTTAGATCCTAAAGCATCCCCCAAGCTCAGTGGACTGGTGGGGGGGAGGGGGGATGGTTTCACATATGCTGTTTTCACTAATCAGCTTCATGCCCACCACTTCTGCGGCCAAGTTCCCAATGGGTCGTGGCCCAGACCAGGCTGTAGACTGGAGATTGGGGACCCCTGCCCTATCTGCAATAAGATGTGCAAGTTTCAGTAGTAGGGACAATTCATTTATTTTGTAAGAGAAGAAATGCATAGATTCCCATATTGGATACTAGTTTATCCCATATTGGATAAACCTTTTTTAACTAGATGCTCTTGATCCCTTCTGGATCCCATATTAGAAGTGGTGTCCTTAAGAATTTGTCATAAGAAAGGCTGAACTATATCATCCTACATGGTGCTGTGTCATTAAGCAAAAGCCTATCTTCATAGTTTTAGGGAAGGAACACAAACCTCAGTTGTATTGCTGGTTAAATTGCAATTGTGCACATGCAATCTATGCTTTATACTGATTTTAGTAATTATGTGGCTGTTAATTGCCCACAGGCTTTTCCAAAACTATTTGATAATAGGACATAAATTAAAAATGAATAATTTTGGGGAGTCATCTATCTGCCCAGTAAGATCCAGTAGAACAGGCTATTTACATATTTCCTCAGTCAGAGACTAACCTATCTTTTCAGCTGCTACACCTTCTCATCAGCAATAGTATGGCCTGGACACCAGGATGTCCTTGTATCTTCAGAAGCTCAATGCAGATTTGGCTTCTTTCGTTAATATTGGGGGCAGGGCTATTAGGACTATGTCTGTGGATGAACATCTATTTTATTGGTGTTCCTTGGAATGTTTGCTTCTTGGTGCACATAATTGTTTGCATTGCATTGTTTGGGTTTTAATTTTTGATTACCATGTTAACCCAAACTTCAGTTTTAGTGAGTTATGTGTTGCTCAGTGTTTATTGATTAGAATAGCCAATAAGCCAAACAAATCCATTTAAATAATTAATATCTTAGTATGAATGATGATACTCTTTGAGTATGGTGCTGATTGTCAAGTTTGCAATGAAGGATGGACTTGATGCTTTTCCCCATAAATCAGTTCGTAACCACAGCCTGGGGGTTACATCCTTTCCAGACTCTAGAACTGGACCCCAGCATCTTTTGGAGTATTCTGCAAGCTTTAATGTGTCACTTAGACCTACATTCTCTTTCTTCATATTCCATGACTTTTTACTGGAGCTCTGGATAAACAGGTCTCTTCTGTGAAGACCCATAATCAGTAGAGGAAAAACCTGAAGGTTTCCTGCTCTACCTGGCAGAATGAAAACCTGTCCCAAATTGCCTTTTCCATTTATGTAAAAAAGATGTTGAGACTCTAGAAAGAGTACAGAGAAGAGCAACAAAGATGATTAGGGGACTGGAGGCTAAAACATATAAGGAACAGATGCTGGAATTGGGTATGTCTAGTTTAATGAAGAGAAGGACAAGGGTGGACATGGTAGCAGTGTTCCAATATCTCAGGGGCTGCCATAAAGAAGAGGGAGTCAAGCTATTTTCCAAAGCACCTGGAGGCAGGACAAGAAGCAACGGGTGGAAACTAATCAAGGAGAGAAGCAATCTAGAACTAAGAAGAAACTTCCTGACAGTGAGAACAATTAACCAGTGGAGCAATCTGCCTCCAGAAGCAGTGAATGCTCCAACACTGGAAGTTTTTAAGAAGACACTGGGTAACCATTTGTCTGAAATGGTATAGGGTTTCCTGCCTGAGCAGGGGGTTGGACTAGATGACCTTCAAGGTCCCTTCCAACTTTACTATTATTATTGTTATTATTTTAGGATTTGGAACTGGCTTGAATCTGCTAAATGGCATAGGGAAAAAATCATCTTTGAAAAGTGATCAACGAGGTGCATATTAAATCTGAAAATTAAGTTTAATCTCTTTCAGTATTGGCTAGAAATTTACTATGGCCCATTGTTGGGCAGTGCTGGGTTAGAAGAAGCTGTTTCAAAAATATTTTCTTTCCTGTGTGGTTCAAATTATATAATAGCAATGACACTCTTAATCTGTTTTAAGGATTTCATTCAAAGAATCCTGATCAGAATAACAGAGTTGGAAGGGATCTTGGAGATCTTCTAGTCCAACCCCTTCAAATCAAGTAAATGTTTTATTATATGTAAAAAAATGGGAGGGGATTGAGCTTTAAAAACATACTTCTATGAAAATATAATTCCAATTCCATTTCTGTTTTCATTTGAAAGTAACTTCTATGGAACTCAGTAGGATTGTCATTCAGATAAACATTTTGGATGATCCTATAAAGAATTCCATATTTACTTTAATTTTAGGGTTGTCTGCATTAGGCTTAGTTTCACTAATGTACTAAGGCTGGGGTGGGGAACCTTGGCTCTTTTATGACTTGCGGACCTCAACTCCCAGAATTCCTGAGCCAGCCATGCTGGCTCAGGAATTCTGGGAGTTGAAGTCCACAAGTCATAAAAGAGCCAAGGTTCCCCCACCTCCATACTAAGGCAAAATAGTTCTTTTGATTTGCAACCACCTTCACAACCCTTCTGCTATTATCAGAGTTGACTAAACTTCCACAAAACTGGAGAAAGAAAACAAGACCAAAAAAATCACCCTCTTAATTATGTCCCCAACAACCATTGACGTGTGGTTTACAACATATTACTGTTGTCTAGATGTTGCCCTATTCTGTTTAGTATGCTGTGTGCAAATCAATACAGTAGCAATATCAATAGCACTTAGACTTATAAACTGCTTCACAGTGCTTCACAGCCCTCTCTAAGCAGTTTATAGAGTCAGCATATTGCCCACAACGACCTGGGTCCTCATTTTACCCACCTCGGAAGGATATAGAAGGATGAGTCAACTTTCAGCCAGCCAGTCAGGATCAAACTCCTGGCAGTTGGCAGAATTAGCATCAATACTGCATTCTAAACACTGCACCACCACAGTTCTATGTACTTAGAATACTGTATACATTAGAACAGGGGTGTCAAACTTGCAACGTCACGTGACGTGTCGCGACATATCTCAACTTTTTTCCATTGCTGGCAATGGGGTGGGAGCGGTTTCGGCATGACGCATCCGGCCCGTGGGCCAGCAGTTTGGCACCCCTGCATTAGAAGAATGGCACATTCCGTTGATGCTGTACCTGAAAGATCAAATAATTCCATGTGCAGGTGCTTAGTATATTCATATTAAATTATAAACAAGTGGCAGTGACAAATTCTCTGTTGCTTTACTTGTAAAACTACATCTAGGCAAGTTTTCTTCTTTTTCACTTTTCCTTGGTCATTGAATTTTACAGCAGTCTAATAGAAACTTATCCATTCAAAGATATTCTGTTTTTCCATTCCTTCTTTCATCTTTTTCTTTCCATAGTTTTTATATTATTGTGGGGTAAAAGATGTGCAAAATGACATATTACAGTCATCTTTAGATTTAAGAATAAATGAGGAATAGCTCACTGGCATTTTGAAAATATATTCAATTTATTAAACGAATAACCACTTTTTTATTACTAGTTTATAATATAAAATACAAAAGAAAATAGTAGGAAAATAGGGGAGAGAGTAGGGAAGGGAAAAATGTAGGGAAAGGGAGGAAAAGGAAAGCAAAGGCGTTGACTTCCAACTCTCTTTGGTGCAGTAAAATCAGATATTAACATCAACCTTAACCTTTTATTTTTACATAATAGTATAAACTAGCAATTTCTATAAGAACAAAACTATCTAATCAAAGAATAACCAGTTCTTAATTGATGTTGCCAGTATAGGTAGCCCTTATTTAGTGATCACAATTGGGACTGGCAACTCGATCATTTAACGAAGTGGTCACTAAATAAAACTGCAATTGCACTTATGATCTTAATTCATTTTTCCCTTGCTATACAGACCTGTGAAGGTTGTAAATGCAAGAAATGGTTATAAAGTTAGTTTCATCACTGAACAGTCACTGAATGAGGCTAAACAAAGACTTTCTGCACCTTACTTGTTTTTATTGACAGAATTGTTCTCAGAGAAGCAATAACAAAAGGAGTTGGTTCATCATAAAGTTAAGACTGCTTTATGTTCTACTGCAATTATGCATGCATGAGTATTATGCACATGCATCTAAAAATAACATACAACCAAAGCTGTTCACAGTTCACATGCTGTGTAAGCTCTGATTTGCTGCAGCTCTGAGAAAAGTAGACACTTGATAATAACTGTAATGTTGTAAAAAGTGGAGACCTTTTAAAGTGGAATGTCTGAAAAAATCTGGCACAACTTCAGATTTAAGGGAATTGCAGTCCCAAACACTGCAGGTGGATAAAACTGGATTACAATATTAGAAAACGGAGAAAAAGAGAGAGAATTGTAGAAATACATAAATTTGTGCATGGTGGGGAGAAAGTGGAGAAGGAGAATTTCCCAGGTAGTGTTGCACCTTGTGAAATTGAGTAGTGGGAAATTCAGGAAAGGCCGAGGGGAAAATTTGCAGGGCTTATAATTAAATTATAGAATCACTTTTACAAGATTACTAAGGGCCACAGACACATACTGTACATGCTTAAAGATAAGAATCAAATTAATGCAGAATCAATCTTATAATAATTTTCTGTTTCCAGAATCAGAATAATATGTCCAATATGAATGGTGCCATCTGGCAGGATCCATTTTAAGTTATTATAAATATTAGTATAGATTTGTCTGCTATTTTATTTAAGGAACATTTGATTTTAGAGGTTGAGGTGCCATTTTATAAAGTGAAATATATGGTTTCATATATTAAAGTTTTCAGTTGAAATGATTCTAGGTGTTCCCAGACTAGTGGGAGGTTTTGGGTCAGTAAAAAGAACTTATTTTACATTGATTCACACTTTCTATTCTTGCTGAAACTATGCTGCATATTTATGGCGATGTGATTCCCATAAAGGAACTTTTCTTTGTACTAAATACTTGATTCTTATTATTACTTGTAAAGGACAAGACATTGGTTCCATTACCCTATTTAAATGTTTCAAGTGTTGGGATAAAATATTTATCCCCATAATAAAACAATGTTTTAAATGCTTAACAGATTTACCAGACAAATTTGCCGCTCGTTCTACTTCGCATGATCTCATTTTCATGCTTTAATTTAATTTTAAGTTTTAAAACTATTCCTTATTTTTTGAGCCTTTTAATCGTTATCTCCTATAGAGGATGAGCAGAGAGAAAAATCCATGTCCCATCACACTGTCCAGCAACTTATTATGGAAAAAGAGCAAGCATTAGCTGACCTGAACTCTGTGGAAAAATCTCTAGCAGATCTTTTCAGAAGATATGAAAAAATGAAAGAAGTTCTTGAAGGATTTAGGAAGGTAAGTCACAGTGAATAATGCTTTCATCAAAACACCTACATTCACTCAGGTGCATGTATAGGTCTGGAGTTATGGCTGCATTTTTGTATTCATTTCACTAGGGGTCCTGATCCACCAGCAGGCTTTTGGCTGAAGATCAGGCCCTTGCACTCAGGGGTTTGGGGATAAGAATTCTTCTTGGATGTGCCAATTCTCAAGCTTCCTTTCCATCCTCAGTGCTTCTTCTGACAGAACACTTTTAACCCATTTGTTATATAGCAACCATCGTTAATCTAATAACCTGAGACACATCAGCCTGAAAGTGCTGCCACCTAGCTCTAATAAAAGGAGATAACTGCCAAAGAAACTTGGTATACATGGTTATGCATATTGCAAGAATATGTATAAACAGTTTATGGTAATCCTTTGAGTTCAAAGAAGTCACACTGTGGTGCAATATATCTGTGAGCATGGAGATGGCTCTGGAGTTGTAGTCTGGAAACACAGAGCCTAGCACAGGGGTCCCAACCTTGGCCACTTTATGACTTGTGGACAGCCATGCTAGCTGAGGAATTCTGGGAGTTAAAGTCCACAAGTCATAAAGTGGCCAAAGTTGGGGACTCCTTGCCTAGCACAATGGGGACACTGAAAGTACATTGTTATCATAATTGTGGTGGGGTCAAGATTATACGTTATTCCCTGATTTGTGCAAAAAGTATAGCTTGAACTAATTTTCCCTTAATTGATTTTTTTGATTCATTCATTGTATTTTAAAAGCAATTTTGTACTTGGCCAAAAATCCGAAGCAACCGTTTTCTGTAGACATTGGACTTTGCAGAAAAGGGATTCTTACACTGCTTGAGCTTCATATGCCATGCGTGGCCTGTAGAATTCATACAGAGATGACTGCTTAGCATTTATATTTCTGTCTCTCTTATTTTAAGGAAATCTACTGCTTTTATGTTTGCTTTCAATAAAATGATCTACTACCTAAAATTGTAGAGTATGGTCAAAAGCCTACAACTTTCAGTGAATCCTTTATTGTCTGTTGTTAAGCTATTTTTATGTTTCCCATTAAAGAATGAAGAAGTATTAAAGAAATGCGCACAAGAATATTTATCACGAGTTAAAAAAGAAGAGCAGAGATATCAAGCCCTCAAGATTCATGCAGAGGAAAAACTGGACAGGTATTTTATTAGGACTTGGGAGGTATCCTGAATTTCAACCGGGAGCTTCTGTTCTGAAGTCTGCTATAAATTAATTCTGGAGTTTTCTTTTTCCATCTGATTCTTGTTAGTACTTACGTATAATTTTGATCTGATTCCTATAAAGTGTATTCTGCCACTCCTTAAGGTTCCCCTCCATTTTTATAGGCAAAAAAACCCTACTTTTTAAAACATCCAGGAAAGGTTCAATTAAGCACCAAATGTCAAATCTTACATAATACAGTATAATGTAAATGTGCAAAGCTGGTATACCAGTATGCTTTTTATAAACGTATACCAAATCTTGCCAAGAAAACTTCAGGAACTAGTCTGGCCAGTTGCCAGGAGTCAACACTGACATGAATGCATGAGAGAGAGGGAGAGGGGGGGGAGCGAGAGAGAGAGGTTCCTTGGGACTCAATATACCTGTGTTTCTGCAGAGCCAATGCTGAAATTGCACAAGTTCGGGGAAAGGCTCAGCAAGAACAAGCAGCTTACCAGGCCAGCCTTCGTAAAGAGCAGTTAAAAGTGGATGCATTGGAAAGAACACTGGAACAAAAGGTGACTAGCTCTGACCTGTACAAAGCTGCTTATAGAGGAAATACGGTGGTAGTTGCTCCCTAAGCTTATATAGCAGTTTACTTTAATAATGTAAAATGGTCAAATCTTTTTTCCCTGTCAAATGCTATCCTTAAAAACTTCAAGAATTCTTTAAATTGCTTTTGTGGTGCTGCTGGTGGCTTTGCCTCAACAATTCGGTATTACCCATTTATTTATCAAATCTATTGGCCACCCATCTTACCACAGGGTAACTCTGGGCGGAGTTGTCTATGGGTGGTGGCTAATTGTCTATGGAGGTGATGTAGTAACATCAGACAGAGCAGAGGTTAGATTTCACCGTGTGTTTGGACAGTTCAAGGATTGGGTAGGCTTAGTATTTTACTGTTTATTGGGGCTGTGTAGCACTTCATGTTTGAGCTCCAAAAACATTGGAATGGGAGGCGATGTTAATAGAACGTGTCTCTACAGTGCTTTAAACAGCTGGGTCTTTTCCCATAATCAGCACAGGTTTCAAAGGTTTCAAAGCACTGTAGGCAGGCAGCATGTTTGCACTCCTTCCTAGTACAAAGGCCTGTTGGAGATCAACACTAAAGCACTGCACCATCATACTATTTATCTGCTTTTAATGAAACAAGTACTCACTCCAGCCTTAATTCATGGATGGGTGACCGTGGCTTAGTGCATTAAAAAGTTGTCCCATTGGAAGTATGTTGATTTAAAAATGGTTCCTCTATGATCCACCAATGTGCCCAATTGAGCACAGACAAACAGACATGAGCGTTTTAGTAGTATATAGATTCTGGGAGAGTTCTGGGAATTGAAGTCCTTTAAAGTTGCTGAGGTTGAAACACCACTGGCTTAGCCTATTGTTAGTAGAAATCTGGCTTCTACCAGGCAGCTATTTATCCTTTTAAAACGATTTGAATCTAAGAAAAGTTTTAGGCATAAGAAAGAAAGCTTTCCTGAAAAGTCCCACAGTGATAAGATTAAGCAAAATGATTGGTATAAGCCAGTGATGGCGAACCTTTTAGAGAACAAGTGCCCAAAAACTGGCCCTGCCCCCGCTCCACCCCGCCTGTCCACAGGGCCATTCACCACCTCCAGGGCCCACCGCAGATCGCCCAGCAGCTCCATGGCGGCCACGCCCTTTGCCCGCACCCCGCATCAACTATGCACAATGGGGCATGAGGGCAGAGTCTTGTCTACGCTGCCTGGCTGCCATGTCCTTGGCTGCACTGCTCTGCGTGGGCCACGCTCAGGGGCGACTCTCCTCCAGGAGGGCTGCTGGTGAGGAGGGGGTCACGGGGGGAGGCAAGGCTGGGGCAACGGCACGTGTGCCCACAGAGAAGGCTCCGAGTGCCGCCTCTGGCACCCGTGCCATAGGTTTGCCACCACTGGTATAAGCAGAACTGAATGCTGCTAATGATTCAGCATTAATTGCAGACAGATATTGCTCTTTCCCCAGCATGTATTATATTCTTAATGGCAACAAATGTTATTTTGTTAATTGAAAAAGAGTGCAATATAGCTTTTAACTAAAATATGTTTATTCTTTCTTCCTGTGCATCTGTGTTCCTTTCAGAATAAAGAAATAGAAGAGTTGACGAAGATTTGCGATGAACTGATTGCCAAAATGGGGAAAAGCTAACTTTTAACCAAAACCCTAAATTACAATCTTGAGTGCAATATGACCATTGGCACAGTGATATCCAGGCAGTGATGTGAATGGATTCTATTTTCACTTTTTGTATGCACTACTGTATTTTTTCTTAATAATGTTGATTTGATTGTATGCAGTACTAAGACTATCAGAAATCCTTGCTATTGTCTGCAATTCTTTCCTTTGTATAATTCATAGCAAGTTGATCTCAAAAGTTCCTGTATCAGGGAGATTTGTCGAGTTCTTTAATAAATTACAGTTGCTCATCCTAGCCTTCCCTTTGTACATGAGTTCCCATGTTGGATGTCTTTTTTGGATTTAATATAAATGTGTATTACATGCATGGGGACTCTTGCCTTAAGGAGTGTAAATTTGATCTGCATTTTCTGATTTGTAAAATAAAATGGAAACTTGAAAAATTAAGGTACTTGCCTCTGTGATACTTACCATAAACAGTTTTTCCCTTCCAATTTGAAAAGGAATTTCATATTATTAACTGGGAAATTGAAAATCAGTCTAAATCTGATATTCAGTAGCATCAGCTTTTTATATACTATTCTCTTTATTTCGTTGATTTATTTCTCAGAACATCAATACAGCCAGGATGCTATAGAGATCACACAGGTATACTGTGTACAAAATTCCCAAGAGAAGATTGTAAGTTATATATTTAAAAAATCTACTAGTATAAAATATGTGACTTTTCTTCTGAATGCTTGTACAAATGATGCTAGGGCTGATACAAGTTACTGGAAATATTTGACTTTAAAGGATACTGTGCTTTTTTAAGTATTTTGACATCAGTTTGCTGACAAGCTCGGCTTCAGCTATAAACTTGACAGATGTTCCTTGTATGAGGTAAAATTTTGCCTCAGAATGTCTACCGCAGGGATATTATCCTCCAGTAACAGCTGAAGTGTAATGGGTCCATGAAGGGTAGCAACAGTCTATCCATTGACTTGGGAGAAGGCATCTAAAAGTGCACACCATAAAAATCATAATGAATTCATTTGTCAGTAATAGCAGAAAATATGAATGTGACAATGATAAGGACATAGTAACAGGTAAAAGTGGAAAGTATGAGTTAAAAAGAACATTGTTGTCCCACAATAAGCAAGACTCAGGAATTTGTACAAAGTGACCAGATCCTATATTATTTTCTTTCATATTGTGTTTTTGTTGTTAACTATATTGTGAATTGTCCACAGTTGTTTTGGAACTAAATCTTGGTAAATTGAAATAAATGCTTTTTTACAGGCAGACATTTTCTGAGCAACAAGGTTACTTAGTGTAGTGATTAATTCAACCTTACTCCAGAATACTTCACGTGAAGTATTAATACTACTTTAAAATGCCTTGGTAAGGCCACACTTGGAATACTGCATCCAGTTTTGGTCACCACGATGTAAAAAAGACGTTGAGACTCTAGAAAGAGTACCGAGAAGAGCAACAAAGATGATTAGGGGACTGGAGGCTAAAACATATAAGGAACGGTTGCTGGAATTAGGTATGTCTAGTTTAATGAAGAGAAGGATGAGGAGGCACATGATAGCAGTGTTCCAGTATCTCAGGAGCTGCCACAAAGAAGAGGGAGTCAAGCTATTCTCCAAAGCGCCTGAGGGCAGGACAAGAAGCAACGCATGGAAACTAATCAAGGAGAGAAGCAACCTAGAACTAAGGAGAAACTCCCTGACAGTTAGAACAATTAACCAGTGGAACAACCTGCCTCCAGAAGTGGTAAATGCTCCAACATTGGAGGTTTTTAAGAAGAAACTGGACAGCCATTTGTCCGTAATGGTGTAGGGTTTCCTGCCTGAGCAGGGGGTTGGACTCGATGACTTCCAAGGCCCCTTCTAACTTTATTATTATTATTATTATTATTATTATTATTATTATTATTATTATTATTATTATTATTATTATTGATGAATATCAGATCTATTTTATTTATTTATTTATTTATAATAAGACTTATATGCCGCCCTTCTCCCCCATGGGACTCAGGGCGGCTCACAGCATATTAAAAACAATACAAAACATTTCCCTATAAAAGCCAATTAAAAACCAAATATTTGTAGCTGTGTCTTGTTTAAAATCATTAAAAATTGTCCCTATTTAAAAATTCACCCTAGGTCAGTC